>NW_027187501.1:0-127978 GCF_041381155.1 Argopecten irradians | reverse complement strand
CTCTTCACGTTTCGTGACCGGAATGCACTCTCTCTTGGATGTATGGACAGTATGTCCGGCACTCATTGTCATTGCGCAAGGCTGGGCCTCGGGCGGCACACCTGATTACCCCCTCTGCTGCAATTTTAATGGATGAGTGTGGTTTTACAAACACAGTCGAGGCCGGCAAAACTGGTGGTTCCAAGGAGGTATCTCCGCTTGTTGCTTGCGGAAAAAGCCTCTATAAAGGAGATCACCCTGATCCCAAAGGGCTTAACAGTTATTTTGACATCGCCGGGCAAACTGCCTTTGATGCCCTTTCGCATTATTAAGGGGTGATAAACCTGCAGTGGTTCATTGACCGCTCTGTTGTAGAGGTACTTGTACCAGAAACTGTCGGGATTGTGTTTGTTCAGCACTTTCTTGATTTGTTTGATTTGTGGTTGATTTCCTTTTTTTGGGGGGGAGATTTTGGATGTAGTTCCATTCTTTAGTTTGTTTGGGGAAGCACTATTCTTTATGTGTTTATTCTATTCGCATAGAAGTGCCCCACATCCCACCTCGGAGCCCAACTGGGGGGAAACTCATGAATGACTAGGTTTCTTTAACAGTGTCAAAAGTGCCAGGGTTTACAATGATAGTTTAATCGGATAGGATTATTTCGATACGAAAATAATTCAAAATCAAGCTCTGCGAAAGCACGCTCGCTAGATCTGAACACCCACAAGCTAGATCAGGGGAATCATGGGGACAATCCAAATTAAACTCACGATTGACCCTAAGCCACCGCCTTCTTGGAAATCTACGAACCAAGGGCTCGGCATGACCAGCCGCCGATTGAATAATACAGGGCCCATATTACCTACTCGTTCTAACCGGAGTCTGAAGCCCAACAGTAGTGTGTAGCAGTAAAAAATAGGAGAGAAAAAAGAGCAAACCTATTCAACCACCAGGGACCTTCTGTCCCCCGGATACGAGATGCAAACCCACGCTAAACAGGTTGGATCAAATTGGAGCTACTGTGAAAGCCTTCAGCTAACACTGATATCACGCGGACGACAACATCACACCCCCAAAAAGTGGGTGTTGTTGCATCCGCAAGAGACCAAGTGCACCCGTCTCGGGACGTGGGACCCAGCTTTCATGGGTGCACCAGGGAATGCACCAATTCTAAACAAAGTAATATCTACATGTTTTAACTTGTCATTTCTCAGGCGCAGTTTTTCCAAAATGTTTTATCAAAATCAACTAGTTCAATAAAATAAAAACAGTTACATTCTGTTACATAGTATCATGTTAGCACATTGTGGATTTACAAGGAATATCCATCTTCGTCACCATCGAATCATGTGTTGGAATTATTCCAACTGTTTTCTATACTAAAGTTTCTCATCTATTTTCAGTCTATTTTCTAGAAATGTAAGTTTTCTTGCAGGCGACTATCGATTATCCAACCTCCAGGCTACTGAAGGACGGATTTTTCTGTCCTCGTCATTATTACATCGTATAGGCATCGTCAACAAATACTGTCTTTCAGATGCCCCCTAAATATTGTCTTTAGAATATCAATGTCAAAACCTGTATGTCAAACCCCTTTTCACGCATAATCTCACAGAATCTCTGAGCACTGTTGTCTTCTTTTTCAAGTCCAAATTGCATTGCTGATGTTGTTTTCTTCTTGTCCTTATACAAGAATGTTTTTAAAAGATTTTTAGGATTTGTCTTTTCTCGCATTGAAATCACTGAATGGAATCTAGATACAGTTATTCTTGTGCGCCGGATGTTATGCCAGATTTCTGTTTCTGATTGGTCCACTGTTTCCCTCTCTAAGCTTTCTAATTCCTCTGTGGACAGTTGTAAGGAAGCTTTCAGTTTTTTCACAAGCTGTTTCCTGTAAACTTGGTGGCAAATGAAGTTCTTTTGATGACAGATCTTGTGTTTCTTCCCTATCCTCTGTACATGGGCTCGAAGAAGTCTGTGAAAGAATTTGTACATCTATGAAAACTTCAAAACGCATGAAAGATATTTGCTGTTAGTCTACATAAATGACTTTCTATGTCTGTTTTAAATAAACTGTATTCACAAGAGTGAAGCACAAGTTATGACAAACTACTAGGAAATAAGTAAATTTGATATTCATATATTAATTTAGACAGCTTAGATGCTACCAATTTCACATTTTTTTACATTTGCACTATGGTCATTAAGAGAAGAGATAGAAAAGGGAACATGAGGCCCAGAGGGCATGTATTATGTATTAAGTTTTCTTCTTAATACAGAATCATTGTTTCTGTTCTAAAGGAATTTAAAAGATTTACCTCTACTTTCGATCGAATTCCCCTATTGGGCCCCAGAGGGTCAGAGCCAAAATTTACACAAACTCTAATCTAATGTATAATGTATGTATAATCTATGTAGAACTCTACGACTAGTAGTGATGTAAAGGAAATATTGGATTCCAGAGTCACCATTTTTTTATTATTTTTATATCTCACCATTGTGGGTGTTGTATTTCATAAAGCCATAAGAAGGATTAGCTTCAGATAGGGCTTCCACCAGATTTTTAAAGCTGTCTTCATTTCTTGTTCTGTTCTTTTCTTGCCTTGGGTCTAATTTTTTCGTGTGCAGTGTTTTTCTTTCTTTTTGTGTTTTCCCATGTTCTTGTCTGAAAGAAGAAAAAACAATTTGTTCAAATTGTTTGAAATAAAGAATTCAAAACTATTTCTAAATGTGAATTATTTACAACTAATTTATACACATAGATTCATTGTTTATGTATTTGAGAACAATAGGAAAAGTCCTGTCGATAGTTTTTCAGGCATTCAAATTGTTGTTTACCTGTAGCTTGAGTGAAAAGAATGAGAAATTTCATTTTTTTTTTAAATATAGTGATCATATTAAGAAGAAGTATTTATCTAAAAATGTTGACTTCATTCAATACGGACTTATTTCCATATTTATATATTTACACCCTCTAGGCTTGTTTATTATACCCAAATACTAGCCGAGTTTATTTACCATAACTGCATCGTAAAAATGATCTCTGATTCTGCACCAAAGTCTTTATAAGATGATAATATCAAGTGACCTTGATACTGTGCAGTATATGTAAGCCATCAGTTCACATTACAACAACCAATCCACTTAAGCACGACTTATTTTACTGTCTTTACATGAATGGCTGTGGCATCACTGTTTAGTTCCACATAATCATATATTTTTATTAAAATTTTGTTAATGCTTGAAAAATAGCTACACCATAGCAAACATATCAACTTACGTTACAACCCTTATATCGTGAACAGTTTTTGGTTCCACGGCTTTTTTTGCAGGTTTGTTCCATTCACATAACACATCCGTCACCGATTTGTTTGTTTGTTTGTTTGATTTATTAACGTCCTATTAACAGCTATGGTCATGTAAGGACGGCCTCCCATGTATGTGGTGTGTTGCGTGTATGTTGTGCGAGGTGCGTGTTTTGGGAGACTGCGGTATATTCATGTTGTGTCTTCTTGTATAGTGGAACTGTTGCCCTTTTTATAGTGCTATATCACTGAAGCATGCCACCGAAGACACCAAGCAACATACCCCGCCCGGTCACATTATACTGACAACGGGCGAATCAGTCGTCCCACTCCCTGTATGCTGAGCGCTAAGCAGGAGAAATGAATTCATAACACATGGGTTAAGATAAATATAGCACCGATAATGGTAGAAAGCTTTGGGTATATTTTTTAGACTAATGCTTATCATTAATTGGTCTATGCCAAGAAAAATAATTTGTAGAAGTCATGGAATAAAACAGGAGCAAATTACCCAATTTTTAATAATTTTCATTTTTAAGAGGAAAGCTGGAGTACCCGGCGAATAACCACTGACCTATGGTCAGTAACAGGCAAATGCCCGATGTAGGATTTTTCTCCAGGTACTCCGGCATTCCTCCACAAACAAACCTGGCGCGTCCTTTGCGTGGCCCTGGCTGTTAATAGGACTTTAAACTAATAAATCCAAAAGATTAACCACTAGACCACTGCGGCCCCATGTATATACTTTTGTATATAAGAGTACATCAACTCATTGATTTGTGAATGTATTATATTTCGAAGAGTTTGGCATAATGTTTTACAAACCCACTATTACAGAATGTATAAGGCATTGTTTTGTTTTTATTTATAGAGGAAGAGCAATTATGTATACATGTGCACCTCCACATTATTGGTTACACATTGTAGTTGCCATGGGTCCGTTTTTCACACCTATCTACAGATTTATTCAATCTACCGACTTCCTGTCAGTCCAGCACACATAGGGACGTTTCACACCTAACCATCAACCTATAATTTTTTCATCGACCGACTTTCTGTCGGCCAAGTACACAAAGTGACACACGTTCATCGTTGTATCATCATCATGACCGCTATACTATTCTGATTGTATTGTATAATAGTACTCAGAGGAAACAATGAACTTACCCTGCAACACAGTTACACGATGCACTGTCTACATTTCCTTCTGAAGAAAAACAAACATTAGTTTTGTAAACTTTTCTCGCCATTGAAGCCATCACTTCCGCACGAACGTAGGCCTAAAAGTTGTTGTTTTTCTGCAACGACATAATCTTTTGAACATATCCTTCTTCGAAGAATTTATAGGCCTTGAGCGACTTGTATGCTCGAATTCCGTCTTTGTCAAAAGTCTTGTTTCGATTTGTATTGAGGTAATGCTTTAATTTAGCAAAGTCGGGAACTCCTCTAAGACACTTTTCCCACTCGCTGTCATTGTCAACCGGTACAATCGCCGCCATGTTGTTGTGGTTGCCCCCAGTATGATAAAATCTCGTGAACTACCGCGAGATTTCAATAAACGTGATTCAGGTCAAGCATGCGCAAGGAAAATTGAGAGTATTGTTTAGCAAGTATCCCGAGTTATATTTTATCAAAAAGCATCAGATTAGCAATTAAAACTTGCATAAACATATTCCCGACTGTCAATGCCCTGCATGTAGGGCGTTAGAATTGTACCTGCTGCCCCTATTGCATGATCGTAAAAGGCGACAAAATTTAGGATCTAATCTTTTCTATTCTTCCCAATCTGATTAAAATACAGGGTACCGTTTCACAAAGCATTTGTAACTTTACGGGTACACGTAGGATTCATTTGTAAAAAAAAACATCGCCCAAGGCAGCAGCAGACGATAGGCAATGGAGAACAAAATGAAGAGGCGTCCGAACTTTACGGAAACTGAATGCCAGACGCTTGCAGAGCTAGCTATCCAGCACATAGATATTATTCAGTGCAAGTTCAGCTCGACTGTTACTATAAAAAAGGCTGACGTCTGGCAACAGATCACAGACAGGTACGTCTACGTTTCATGAGAGGCACATAACTAGCACAAGCTTTTATAGTATTTGTAACAATTACGATTGTGTTTGGTACAGCTATAATATAGCCAGAGCACCAACGATTTACCTGTGGATTGGCGACAGTACTCGAGTCTAAAAAAACTGGCTACACTAATTTCAGTACATCGATACAAGTCAGCGGTAGAGCGGTATGGGTTTACTTTAAATACACGCGTCGTTCTCAGTTGGGGTAGCACGCTGTAAGCCCATCAAGCAATCAATATTCTCCTTAGGAAAAGCATTACGAATTTTAAGGAAGGTTTCTTACTTAAGAATTAAGTTGATTAAGCCAATGACCTTTGTTATGATTATCAACAGGTAAAAAGGACAGTCTTCCATTTCTCATTTTTACATTTTTGTTTGTTTGTTTGTTTGTTTGAGTTTTACGGCCCATCGACAACTATGGTCATTTAGGGCCAAACTACAAGTCATGCATTAATATCAGGATAAAAGTTCAGGGTAAGAAAAAGCAAGTAAGGACTAAAACACAGATTGTAAACGTTTATTTGATAAAAAAAGGTTTGCATGGGATAAAATAGTTTTGGCTAAAACACATGAGAAAACTCATGCACAATGTTGATGATTTGTTTGTTTGTTTGATTAATTAACGTCCTATTAACAGCTAAGGTCATGACAATGTTGATGAAACGATGAAATGTTCAGTTGATACGATGTATGATGAGAAAACGTTCAAATTTTGCTTAAAATACCGATCTCTTTGAGATAATTGGAAATACGATTATGTCTCGCGGCATGAAATAAAGTGTACATGTCGGAGACATCGTAGTATTTATCTCGTATGTGTTTAAAATCAATACAATGCAATAAAATATGCTCCACTGTGAGAGGAGAATCACATGCATGGCATGTAGGAGGATCCTCCCCTCTCAATAGATAGGAATGTGTAAAATATGTGTGTCCAGTTCGGAGCCGAGAGAGAACCTTTTTTTTTTACATGCATCATTTTTATCTTTTATTCTGTTCGTGAGCAGCATCAATGCGATAAGCCCTACAACCAGAAGTAGAGATGAAATAAAGAAGAAGTGGCAGGACATGGTGGGGGAAACAAGAAAAAGGGAGTCTGCCCGCATGATGATGCAGAGACAGACAGGTGGAGGGTCAGCTCCCAAACCACTCTCACAGATGCAGGAGCAGGTATATGTCTCAATTACTATTTCAACATTATTGACATCATAATGGTCATGTTTTGGGTTTCATTTACTCACATAGACTTCACTTTGGCTCGGTTAGTTTATATAGTAGAAATGATAAGTAAATATAATGAAATGCAATGCCATTGAATAATAGCTTCATTATTTCAGTTATATTACACATTTTTTATCAGACATTGTACATCCATTTGTGATTACAGATTCTAACTGTGATTTCAAAAGCTTTCATCGTTGGTATTGAAGGTGTTGTGGAGTCGTCAATGGAAGGAATATATAACTATTTGATGCTAATGACAGATTAATAAATGAAACATCAAATATCATGTATAAGAACAAAATGTTTGATTTTGAGAATTTTAAGAAGCCCAAGGGGCCAAATTCAACATGTTAAGGTTTTAGTGCAAGTGTTGCATGAAAAACTGTTATCAGTATATATTTACATATGTCCCTATATAGTCAACGGGAGGGGAGTTGCGTTCAAATTAGCGTAAACGCAATGACGTATGAATACAAACGCAGTGCAGGTTCGGACTACTTCTAGTTAACGCTTCGATAGGATTTTGCGTCATAAGTTGACGGATTTTAAAATAACAATAAAGATTTTTTATTAGATCCAATTAAATATGTATTTGACATCAAAACAAAACATGTGTTCAAGCATTGTAACGGTTTATTAACGCGCTACATTGAATATGTCTGTATCCCATTGCTTTCATACCACCTTTAACGCAATCAAAACACTGTTCAATCTCTATAATAACTGACATTGATTTCTTCATTATATTTGGATTATAGATTCGTAGTGTCGTGATTTTTGCCTTAATATAGGGGTTTATGATTGCACCTGTTATGGATATGGTAATTCATTTAATTCTGTTATGGCTGCCAGAAAATAGTAACTTACTTTTCATTCAAGACACTATTGATACTTCGATTTCTCAAGTGTTTTTAATCTTGCTCATCTTATTTTAAATTTCAGACATAGTAACAAAAAAAAACACAGAAATGGAATGGTAACAAGAATATCTGTTCATTAAATCAACTATTATGATGTTTATAACTTCGTGTAGTTTCGTAGGTTGTTGTGGTGTGTATAGATGTAGAACTCCAACGCAGATTCAGTGAATGGTACGATACGTTTATTGGAGTCTTAGGAATCGACTCTGTACAGAGATTATTGGCGAGTTAATATAGCAGTACATCAGGATAACATATGTCAATATTTGGGTATGAAAGCCAATACCTGGAACATTTGACCCAACGTAGATGCTGTATTACATAGGGAAACATGTTTACTCATTAGACTTATCATGTAACATAATTAATAACATAGCTATGTAATTAATAGCAATACAATGACCCTAACAGAGGTTGGTTTTCAATAGACTTTACATGCACGTACATATACTATTGTAAATATGAAACACATGTGCTTGACCTACACAGTGTAACATACGTGAAAGATATATGTAGATAATTATATATTAGTCCAAATTTCAAAGTCTAAAATTCTTATCATTTATATATATTATACTACATTCGTCGCCATGTTATACATTATATAATTTGATATAATAAATTATAAAATTTCTAAAATTCTTATCATTTATATGAAAGATATATGTAGATAATTATATATTAGTCCAAATTTCAAAGTCTAAAATTCTTATTATTTATATATATTATACTACACTATATGTAAATTATATTTCTTCTGACATCGCGTCCATCTTCCAGATGTCCATGGTATTGGATGTTTTCTGGTTCTGGTTCTGGATCTATTTCATTCTCGGGAGGGTCAACCGCATTATCAATGCACAAGTTGTGAAGAATAAAACAAACGTAAACCACCTTGCATGTTTTTGCTGGAGAAAACATGATGCAACCAGTAGACTTGTGTAAAGACCTGAAAGGAATTTTCAGAGAACCATTTGTGAACTAATTCCAGTTTCGTACATCTAAAAAATAAAAATCTTTCTAAATGATATCATATACATACATGTATGTGCTTTATATTATGATAGTATACTCTCTATGTTAAACAAATATATAGAAAAAATAATTGAAATTGAAGTTTGATTATACATGTACAATGGATACATGGCCATATATTGCACCTGCATGCAACTACATGTATTTGACATACTCGTTTATATTTTCCTTATGTACTCATTCAATTTATCATTATTTTACTTCCATTGATATAAAGGAAATCAATTTTTGTACAAACTAAAATACCTGAATCTTGACTTAAGCAGTCCAAAAGATCTCTCTACCACATTCCTTGTTTTCATATTAGATTTGTTGTACCTGCATGGATAACAAAGAGACTTAATTGATTAGTTTGTTTGTCTATCTGTCTGTATGTAGGTACATTTAGTATGTAAGCCTGTATGTATACATCTTTATTACCGGGTATGTACAATTGCGAACTGAAAAAATAAATTGTGTATAAAGATCAGTGATTTCATTACCTTCTTATTAAAATAACCTTTTAATGCATGTACTTGTTTTCTGCTTGCATTTCGTTCTCTGCATGGTGTTTTGTTATGTACTCTATAAAATTACATGTAGTGGACCAAGTCTCCTTGTGATTATTCACATCGGATAGTTTCTAATCTATTATATGTTTCACGGATAAATTAATTCACGTCCCTTATACTTAAATTGCATGTTTAAAGCGAATTTGGGACCTTCGTGATTCCAAACATATACACGTTAACGTATATATATTAAGAATGTTACTCAATCAAATATATATATTCGCTTTAATGCACATACATTTCATCACTTTTGGATGCAGGGATGGCTACTGGTGTAAGAAGCCATGGCCTCAAGGGATAACCCGAATCCCCTAACAGCCATCCATACATCTGGTCCACTGTCGTTCCAACACCACTGTGGGTCGTGAACAGACCCTGGCCATTTGCAGACGACATTTATGAACCTAAGATATAAAATAATGTGTTGAGTTTCTGTTCCCTATCTGTGATCAAGGATGTAGATGAGGAGGATAAGTCACTCGGTGTTTTGGACGAATACGTCCCGAGCACTTTTGGCGACGACATATTTCCTTTTGACTCGCCCAATACGTACGTGTATATATCGTTTTCGCCGAAATATTAAATTAACGACCCTCCCTTTATAAGCGCACCTCCCATCTTCTAGAGAAGAAGTTGAAGTTGTATAAGCGCCCCCATCCAATGGATTTAACAATATTTTACAACATGTGATGCCTTTAACATCATAATAATTTATTATATGAACTCGCGAGTTTTTACATGTGAATCACGACATTGGGGATAATGCGTCTCAAAGGATGAAAGACATATGCATGTTTAATGTAACTGATTTATGTGTTATTAGTACAAAAAGGATTAAAATACTGCTGATTTTTTAGCTCACCTGGCCCGAAGGGCCGGTGAGCTTATGTCATGGCGTGGCGTCCGTCGTCCGTCCGTCCGTCAACATTTCCTATAAAATGCTACTTGTCCTAGAGTTCTGCATGGATTGTAACCAAATTTGGCCACAAACATCCTTGGGAGAGGGGGAACAGAACTTGTTTAAATTTTGGCTCTGACCCCCCGGGGGCAGGGCCCAATAGGGGAAATAGAGGTAAATCCTTTAAATCGCTACTAGTCATAGAGTTCTGAATTGAATGTAACCAAATTTGACCACAAATATCCTTGGGGAAAGGGGAACAGAACGTGTATAAATTTTGTCTCTGGCCCCACGGGGGCAGGAGGGGCGGGGCCCAATATGGGAAATAGAGGTAAAACCTTTAAATCGCTACTAGTCATAGAGTTCTGAATGAAATGTAACCAAATTTGGCCACAAACATCCTTGGGGGAAGGGAACAGAACTTGTATAATGTTTGCTCTGCCCCCCCCCCCCCCCCCCCCCGGATTTAGGATCTTATCTTTTCTTTTCTTCCTAATTGACTTTATCTTTCCTAATGCCTTCCTTGGCACCGCCTCACTTTTGAGGAAGGCTCTGGGTTCTGTCCCCTGGCCGAGAGACACACCAAAGTCTATCAAAGTGGTAGTTTCTGCTCCTGCTTAGCGCTCAGCATACAGGGAGTGGGACGACTGGTTCGCCCGTTGTCAGTATAATGTGACCGGGTGGGGTGTGTTGCTTGGTGTCTTCGGTGGCATGCTTCAGTGATATAGCACTATAAAAAGGGCAACAGTTCCACTATACAAGAAGACACAATATAAATATACCGCAGTCTCCCAAAACACGCACCTCGCACAACATACACGCAACACACCGCATACATGGGAGGCCGTCCTTACATGACCATAGCTGTTAATAGGACGTTAATTAATCAAACAAACAAACAAACATCGCTAATAGTCTTACAGTTCTGCATGGATTGGAAACAAATTTGGCCACAAACATCCTTTGGGGAAGGGGAACAGAACTTGTATAAATTTTGGCTCTGGCCTCCCGGGGGCTGGAGGGGGTGAGGCCCAATAGGGGAAATAGAGGTAAATCCTTTAAATCGCTACTAGTCATAGAGTTCTGCATGGAATGTAACCAAATTTGGCCAGAAATATCCTTGGGAGAATAAGAACTGAGTTTGTATAAATTTTGGCTGTGGTCCCGGGGGGGCAGGAGGGGCGGGGCCCAATAGGGATATTATAGGTAAATTCTATAAATCGCTAACCAAATTTGGCCACAAACATCCTTGGGGGAAAGGGAACAGAACTTGTATAAATTTTGGCTCTGACCCCCTGGGGGCAGGAGGGGTGGGGCCCAATAGGGGATTTAGAGGTTAATATGAAAATTCCTTCAGAAAAGAAACAATGAACCAGTACTCAGAACATTACTTGGCATTTCAAACCAGGTGAGCGATACAGGCCCTCTGGGCCTCTTGTTTCGCCCACAACTTACATTTTGGTTCGTTGATAAGCGCCCCCTTAGTTACAGTTTGGATGCTATATGTAATTACGGCGAATACGGTATGTAGAGTATGATATACCGATTTTTGACCTAGACCTCTAAAACGTCTAAAATGGTCTTCGGCCACTGACTCTGATGGGTCCATAATCATAAACTGTAACTAATTCTCAGATCCCTGTGGGATTATAATTACCGCTTTACTTTCTGAAGCGGGCCGTCATTTCATGAGATCTATATCTTTTAATGACAATTTACGACATTTCTTCTAAATCTTACAGGTATTTGTTGAGAAAAATGATTTTTACTATCAATTCATCGGTCCCGCGTCGTGTATAGTATGGTGTAAAGAGACAGCTGTGACAAATCCTCCTCACTTGTATATCCTTGCTGTGATGGTTACATGTATAAGGAGGATTCAATTAATGGTAACGTGATGCTAATATCCATACCATGCATTACCACAGAGCCTACATTGTACATATGTACTCTATGACAGTTCTATGACAGTTTGCATTGTTTTGTATACTTTATTGTGCATAAAACTCGAGCAGATATCAAACAAATATACGACAATATAACCATGCTTTGAAATAATCCACAAATATGGCTCCACATATCGCATATAAATTAATACGCGTGCTATATTCCACAGGCAACTTTTGCCACATGTTAACAATTTGTTAATCCTTCTATGATAATACAAAATATGGATATACATTTTATCTGTTTTGAACAAGAACATTAAGTCAAAATAAACAACATGTATAAATAACACACACACACACATTACATATATGTACATTGTATGTAAACTAATTCTCAGGTCCCCGTATATTTTTCACATACATGTACACATGAACTAGACCTACTTCATAGGTTAATTTACATTTAGTCTTCATGATTTTTTTAAAAAATAATTATGCATTTCTTAACATAATTTATGTTATCAGCACCAATTGAAATTATTATGACGAAAAATTTACAGTTAAAACAATGATGATATCATAATAAAGAATCAAGGACTAGAGTTAAGAGGCTTAATTTTGTTTTTTCATTGTTTAACACAAACTGATTAATACGTTTAGAATGCATCGCTTTGGTGTTGTAGCAAAAATTATTCAGGGATATATGTGTACGGCTTTCACATTGTATGTTCCGTCTTTTTGCATTTCTTTCTTAATTATAATCGACTAAGGGGACATCACTCATTCAATTAAAGAACGCTGGCGGGTATGCATGAGTTACATCAATACAACTTACTTCAAAGAATGGTCGCAGATTGCTTGCACATTTAGTGCATGATAACCTTTTCTGCAAACAAATACATGCTCGTCGACGGTGGGGATTGGATTGGTATAAGAGTCCCATCAATAGCACCCACAACATTGGGCAATCCGACGATTCCGTGGAAACTTTCACTGCACGGACTTCAGTCATGGAGGAAGGGAATTTTATAACATGGCGATACTCGTCAAAGAGTGCATTGGTCACAGATGAAATACTGCGACTAACAGATGCTCTGCGAACCCCTCCCCTCCCCTTCGCAAAATATCTAAGGCACACAAGGACCCGTGTTGTGGGGGGCACTGCATGTGAACGCCGGGTTGGGCGTGTAATAACGGGTGAGATTGTTAGCAATATATCATTGATTAAATGTCTCGGTAGTCTATACCTCTCGATCAGAGAAACATCATCGAACAAAAAGATGTCCGCGGCATATTCTCAATGTCGGCATGACGTCACAGTCACGTGACAATTCTTCACAACATATCCGCCATCTTTGTTTGGGGGTAAGTAGGGGAGTTGTGACAATATTACGTAAGTTCCACATTTATCCACGATATATTCAAGTCAGGCTATGCTTTCACCGAATCATGTCGTTTGATTATCAAGAAGAGTTACCCTCGGATGCAAAGGGAAGATATATTGAGAAGTTGCACCTCATTGGCGAAGATAAATGCCCCTACAAGGTCCCTGCTGATACCTGGGTCAATGACCCGAAGCAATGGCCGCCATTACAGTACAACGATGTTTACAGTTACCTCATCAAATTTCCACGTGAGTATAATTAATATTAAGTTGTCATCAGTGACTTGTAAGACAACAAATCAACATGTAATTATCTTAACTGAAATATACGCTACGACAGTTTTAAATACCTAACTAGTCCACCCTAGTGCTGGTAATCAATATGACAGAAGTAGGCCTTTCGATCTATTTTTGGCATTGATACACCTGACTGAACGGTGACCTATACAGGTAATGTAAACTAAATGTCACGTGACCACGGTTATTATCTGTGCCTAGCAGTTTATATATATATTTAAATAATCATCCATGTGACATTGGACCATGCAGGATATGAATAGACAGGTTGGGAAAAAGGGCTCAGCTCATGATCTGGGGTATTTGTCTTGAAACATGTTCGGAATATAGTCAAGTATGAATAGTTCTAGTCGGCCTATCATTTTTAATTTGAAACAAAACCATATGGGGTCAAGTATACTGGTAGTCTTCAATGTACGTGAATGGTTGATTCATCAACGGTTCTCCAAAAATTAGAGGAATCTACAGCTACATATTACTCCCTAATTATAGATTAATACCACAGTCTACATGTATTATACGAGAAACTCCAAAATATACTCATATATCATTTTGTCAGTGAGCTAAGAACCTGTGGTATTAACCTATAATTAGTACAGTTAATACAGGAACAGAGGCTGTCACAGCATGCTATCCATAATCCTAATGAACCCCATGGGGTTAAAGAAAATAGGTATTACCTAGCTACCTGTGACACCTGACTGATCATCTCATGTAAGGTGTCACCTTACCTGGTGGGGTGGGGAAAGAATGGGAAAAGGACCTTAGGCCTGGTGGCCATGACGACAGATCTTGGGGCCCAGAGTTAACATAAGTTACTTATGAAGGTATTTTGTATACCTGAAGTTATTTGCAGGTACCTTGTATACCTGTATCCCCATGTTTGTATTTTGCTGTGACAGACATTTAGGTATCAATACAAGAAATATACATGTACATATAGATCTACATCAAAATACACAATGTAGTAAAATAATGATAATGATAAAATTTAAAAAATTAAAATAAAATATACATGTATAGATTAGTATATGATAAAAATATTGTGTTTTATCTGTACCTGTATAAACACTAAAATAGATCTATGATTTAAAGGTCTCTTGACAAACATGAATTATACATGACACTCCACATGATTAAATGTAGGTGTATATGTTATCACTTTAGGATTATCTTCTGATACTTGTACATATTTTTTGCTGTATATCTTATCAATCATGTATCATATCCATGATTTTTTTCTAAACATGATTTCATCCAGAAATTTCTCATTATAACTTATTGTCTGTTGTATTAAGTGAATTTCTATATCTATACAATCATATATTCAGGGCGTAACAAGTCTAACTTGTAAATAAGAAAGCAAAATAATAACAGCAAACTGTAAATTCACATTAAATTTGAAGATTTTTTAAAACTGTTTAATTGAGAAAATAAAAAAATATATGAATAAAACATATCCATTTTGATTTTTCTACCCAGCTGTATATGATTGAAAAATTATTAGAAATATCATTAAAATGAAGAATTTATTCTACAGGTGTATATTCATCAGAGGCCATGGAAAATTACAGATCCCTGGACGCCCATGTATTCTTTGTCTCTGGATGGGTACAGACAGTTGTTCACAGAAAGACAGTCACAGGAAATATAATTGCAAAGGCTGATGTGAAACCCTCATGGAGAGTAACCGATGAACCTCATCACCCTTGGGTAGCTCTGAAGAGAGATGGACCAGTAATTACTGCCCATTGCGACTGTATGGCAGGGTAATTATATTTATATATCACTTCATAAATAATTATGTTACATATTTTATGTGATTAAATTATATTTTTGTTTGACTTAGGAGGATGTGGAAATGTACCGTAAATATTCTTAAGTTCAATATTTTGAGAATAATCTAAAGTCTTTATAGATAAATATTCTTCCATTGTTGCAATGTGAATAAAAATTAGTAATGTAAATTTTTAATAAATGAAAAAGATATCTTCTGACCAGAGATGATCTTCAATTAATCGTTTTTACAGAAATAGTATTACAATGAAATAAGCTTGTTGCTTTATTTTTTATGTCTGTCTTGGCCTGAAAACACATATCAGCCAGCACTGATCAATTTTGTGATAAAATCATCCTTAAACATTCAAGTTAATATTGTATTTTAAAAAAATTCTTTTTAGGCTTGGGGAGACTTGCTCGCATATTGGTGCCCTCCTTTTCAAGATGGAAGCTGCCGTCCGTTTTGGGTATACAAGGTCTGCCTGTACAGATGAGTCCTGTTTGTGGAACCAGTGCTTTACAAAGGATGTTAAGCCTGCACCAATCTCAGAGATTCAGTTCTATAAACAAGAGGCGAAAGATCGTTTAATCAAGAAAAAAAGAAAGAAGACAATGCCAACACCTGCCAGTGAAGAAGAACAACAGACATTCTTACAGTCATTGAGTTCGTTAGGAGAGAATTTGGTTGGGTTAAGTGCCTTTAAAGAGTTTTCCGGAAATTTTATTGGACTAGGACCAAAGCTAGAAGACAAGACACTTCCACCTCCACTGAGGGAGTTGTACAGTCACCAGTATTCAACTGCATCGAAGGAAGATCTCTCAGAGTTATGCGACAGAACCTTTAGTACTGTTAAGATTTCAGCAAATCAATCAAGGAAAATAGAAGAGCTCACACACAGTCAGTCGAGCTCTTTGACATGGCATCACCAGAGGTCTGGCCGCATTACAGCTTCAGTGGCAGGGGAGGTAATGAATACTTCAATTGAGAAACCATCAGTGTCACTCCTCAAGAAGATCTGCATCCCGAACACGTCATCGCCTAATGTGCCTGCCTTGAACTGGGGGAAACTTCATGAGGATGATGGATATAAACTGTACCAACTGTTAATGGAGTCGGACAACAGAGTGGATCTTCAGACCTATCCAAAAGGAGAAATTGTCATGAAAGATATCTCAGGCCAACATTTATCCCTGAACGTTCACAAGGCAGGATTTGTGATACCAGAACAGAAACCTTTTCTGGGAGCTTCACCGGATGGTCATGTAAATTGTGAGTGTTGCGGGAAAGGCCTACTTGAAATAAAGTGTCCATACAACATCAGGGATAAAACCATTAAAGCGGCCATTTTGGACAATAGCTTCTGTCTTAATGCATCATTCTCTCTGAAAAGGAGTCATAAGTACTTTGCCCAAGTACAGATGCAAATGTACGTGTGTGATGGAAACTACACTGACTTTGTGGTTTGGAGCCCTATGGATTGTGTCGTCACCCGAATCAACAGAGACAATGGTTTCATAAGTAAAATGATAGAGAAACTTGAGAAGTTTTGGAAGGTTGTGGTTTTACCTGAGTTGTTGACTAGACGTCTTGAAAACAGTACTAGTGCCAAGAATTCTCCGGATCTGTGCAAAATCAGAGTCCCCAAGCCTGCAGACGACGACAAGACGTTTTGTGTTTGCAAGACAACGGACGATAATGCAGACATGGTTGGGTGCGACAGATGTGACAACTGGTTTCATCCAGCGTGCTTGAAGTTGAAGAGACTGCCAAAGTCAAAGACATGGTATTGTCCAAAATGTAGAAGGGAAAAGAAAAAACAAAATACGGTGTGATTCCTTGAGTCGATGAACAATGCGTCTCTGTGTATACAGATATACATTACACATGTGAACTGTTTGCGAGAATCAAACTGTATGACTTTGATGCACTCACTTGTGACTTGTATTACGCAATGATATGTAAATATGTATATTTATTTTAAATTGATATCTTTTTTGAAATAGTTCTATTCCATTTAATAATTTTCACACTGTTCTGCTGATATCGTGATGATATATAATGCCAAAATTTCATTACGACTGACATGACTCGTTAGTTATTTATTATCTTGATTTGTCCACTTATTGCATGATTAGAGGTTTTGTTTAGAAACTGGAAATATATGTATATCCATGCATAGATGAAATTACATTATTTTTTTATGAGAATTTGCAACATTTTGAGGAATACCAGGTATTGTTTGTGTAATTTAATGCAGATTTATGTATTTTATACAGATATTCTCCTCTAAGACTATATAGAAGTTAATTTAAATTGTGATAATATATATGCTGGGGTGATAATGTCTTATAAAGTTGTGAAATCACAGATGTGTCCTGTATAGAAGGTTAACTTTAAATTTATATATGTGATATGGCCTATACATGTATATAGAAGGTAAATATAAAAAGAAGGTTAAACTTTAATGAGATATGTCCTTAATATATATGCGAAGAAGGTTAAACTTTAATGTGATATATCCTATATCGAAGGTAAATATATACTGTGCATATGCACAGGTTAAACTTATCTGTGATATGTCCTATATAGAATGTAAACTTAAACTATACGAATGGTATTTCATACAAATACAGGAAGGTTATATTTATGCTGAAGTGATATATCTTAAATGGTGCAGATTTTGTTAATATATGTTGTTGTTCCTAATAAATTATTGACTTTTTCAGTTAGAAATTATTTTGGTTTTCTTTTGCTTCTTCAGATTTATAAATGTTGTATTAACTGTGAGATATTTTATGAACTATCTCAAGTTGTAAATCTGCTGAAATCAGTACATCTGGTATATATATGGTGTATGGATCCTGGAAGTGCAATGATTTATTGCGATACATGTATATTTTTTTACAATATAATATTTGATACACTTATGATCAGGTACACTGTTTTTAAAATATGATACATTGAAACAGATTTTTTTTTTTTTTTTTTAAATTAATGACTGGAATAGTTTGAAATCTTTTTACATGTTTGAATAAAATGACATGTTTTGAATCTAAATGCAATTTAACTTTGAATTTGCAAGAAGTGGTAAAGTAAGTAAAGATGATTATTGGTGTATCATAAATTATTGTATTGTAGCAAAATATTGTGATACATATATCCAGACATCAGTGTTCAGTTCCTCTATATCGCGCGATATATCTTGCATAGACATGTGGCAGGTACCAAAAAGTTACATCTGTTATTGTTAATGTACTTGTCACATTATGGTAACTCTATTATCACGATAAAGATCATTTTCATTTTTAAATAAAATAATTTACCATAATTTGACAAATTCATAGACAGTCACAGATAATTATTAGTATTACACATACTGTATTCAACCCAGAAAGGGCCCCTCTCCCATTTTTTAAGCAATAACTTCATGCCGAAAATACGGCAACAGTTTCTTTTATTGATTTTTCCCCCCAAATTAACTGTTTACTAAGTATGTGCAAGTGATATTGTGAAAATGTAGTCCACATTAAAGAAGTGGACTCTTATTGGGTCGAATACAGTAATCTTTAACTGAAGATTTCAAATTAAGAAAACAACTCTTTGGTAGAAAATGATCTCAAATTTATTAAATTAATATCAATATCAGCCTAGGAATATTCAATTCCTATGGCCAGATTAACCACAGACTTTGAAACCATAAAATTTTAATTAATCACATTTTCAGTACAACATCCATCACTTATTCACTCTTTGTATACAATGCCTAAACTTAGATTAGTTAAAGCTGCACAAACAGTTATCAATTTATCACAACTTGATTCTGTTGATCCCAAACTTTCGTCTTTCAAACTTTGTACACATCGAACTGGCATTGTTCCTTTCAATATGGTAAATCTGTTCTTCATTAGTCCTATTACTCTCTCGATATGGATTCTTACAGACGATATTTTCCTTGATGACTCAACCTCTGAGGCAGGCAATTGTTTTTTACCTTTGGTGAATGCAGGGGTAATTAATTGGGCTGAGCACTTAGTAGCAAAGTCTTCTGCTAGCATGAAGCCACGATCTGCCAAAATCTGATCACCGGGTAAGTGAAACTGTGGACTTATAAAATTGGACTCGCGCACAATTTGGACATCTGAAACACGACCTCCCCATGCTTTAGATAAAAAGTTAATGGATCCTAGTGGGCTGCAGGAAATGAACACTTTCACTGTGGTATGTCTCTTATAGCTACTAAAACATTGTGCCCTAGCTAATAAGTTTCTAGGAGCTTCCATGAAGATTTCAAAACAATCAATAATAGATGTTAATCGAGGAAACTTTTCTTTGAACACAGGTGGAATGGTTTGGAAAATTGTTTCTCTATCTTGCCATTTCACAAAAAAACCTATTTTGGCATGCAACATATCTATCCACTTCCAAAAATAATCCACCATCGTTGTTTTGGGGATCCCTTTCACATGTGCAAGAAAATCAAACGAAACATTGTGTCGCAGCTTAACAAGGGTAAGGAATAACTGTTCCTGCAGTGGTAGTTTCTTGTTCGTGGCCTTCACAAACACACTAAGGAACAGGAAAATTTTCAAAAATGCTCCCCAGCTGATGCCTATCATGTTTCTACATAAATCATCATTGCCATTTACACTTTCTGACGATAAAGATGAAGCACTTATCAGTTTCTCAAGAGATTTTACCTCTTCACGAGCTTCATCACGCTCACGCCTCAAGTTATTTATCTCCATATAGAGCATTTCCCTCTCTGATGTTTCCAGTGGCCTCTGCATAGGGGTTTGAGGGTCAATATCTCTCCTATTAGAAGATTCACTGTCTGATTGAGATGCTATGCTGTCGACATCTTCTTC
The DNA here is from genome assembly GCF_041381155.1 of Argopecten irradians. Taxonomy (NCBI): domain Eukaryota; kingdom Metazoa; phylum Mollusca; class Bivalvia; order Pectinida; family Pectinidae; genus Argopecten; species Argopecten irradians. The sequence goes on along the minus strand of NW_027187501.1, from coordinate 107,769 downwards.
ATCCTGATCAGTAGGTGAATCCACATGTTCTGACTGAGGATCATCAGTTGTTACTTTTTCTTTCTCAGTGTTGATCTCGGGCTCATTCAATTTCAGTTTCTTTCTTGCATGTGATATGTGCACATCTAATTAAAAGAGAAAAACAAAAGGCATTGAAACCCTTGATCTATATTAATTTTAATCACTAATTATTTCAAATCGTATTTAATATTTTGAGTTTAATTGTTTAAAACTCCAAACAAAAATACCTCCATAATCTTATGTATATAAAAGCCTAAGCCAACAGAATAAAAAACAAAACGTAATGGTACATGTTTTTCACATAACTGGGGTTAATTATACTTAATTCACAAAATTAAAACCAAGAATAAGTCGTAATAATAGAATTATTGTTCAGCTTAAACATAACATAATATTTTACATATATATTCAGCTCAAAATGTAAAATTTACATCACAGGAATATCAATATTTATAAAAGATATACATGTATATAGTAAATAGTTTTACCTTTACTAACTTAGGTAAGTTAGGACAGATCAATCATGGAAGCTGTGCCTAGAGCTAATTTCCAAAATGATACTTTGTTTTAAATCACCATTAATTTATTTTGAACTTCAATGTATATTATTAAGTATTGATGAAAATTTGATGTGTTTAATTAACTAACCTGAATTTACGTTTGCCGATCTTTTCATGACTCTCTGATAGCGGTCCATCTTTCCTGTAGACTTAGCCGACTTTGACTGGTAATAACTGTTTTCATTGTGAGGGAAGACAGAAGGCACATAATCGGGGTGACGAGGATCATTTACTTTCTCGCCTAAATGATAAAACAAGAAGATGTTAGTGAGATTCGTTTTAAAATCAGAAAACCAAAATATTAACGCACTATACAAATACAATATTACTGTAGTAGGTACAGAAATATAGTTAATATGAGAAAACAAAGCCACATGATCGTCGACAGAGTGGTCTTGTGAACCTATTTAGCCTCGGCCTGTTATATCATTATTCAGGTCAATTGAGCCTAATAGGGGAAATAGAGGTAAAATCCTTTAAATCGGCTATACTAGTCACAGAGTTCCGCATGGAATGTAACCAAATTTGGCCAGAAATATCCTTGGGAGAATAAGAACTGGGTTTGTATATAATTTTGGCTCTGGTCCCGGGGGCAGGAGGGGCGGGGCCCGAATAGGGTGGGGGGAAAATAGAGGTAAAATTCTTTAAATCGCTACTAGTCATAGAGTTCTGTATGGATTGTAACCAAATTTGGCCACAAACATCCTTGGGGGAAGGGGAACAGAACTTGTATAAGTTTTGGCTCTGGGCCCCCCAGGGCAGGACGGGGGTGGGGCCCAATAGGGGAAATAGAGGTAAATCCTATAAATTGCTACTTGTCCTAGAGTTTTGCTTGGATTGTGGACCAATTTGGCCGCATCAACATCCTTGGGGGAAGGGGAACAGAACTTGTAATAAATTTTGGCTCTGACCCCCTGGGGGCAGGAGGGAGTGGGGGGCTAATAGGGGATTTAGAGGTTAATATCAAAATTCCTTCAGAAAAGAAAACAAATTGAAACCTGTAGTTCAAACAATGAACCTGTATTCAGAAGTACATTACTAGAAGGTCATGCTATTACGTACTGACCAGGTGAGCGTCATACAGGGTAACGATCAATACTCTGGGAAAGTAGAAAATGGTTTGATATATGCTCTGATGTGGACCAATCAGACGTTCTTCTTTCATCACTGTATCAGCCGATTTTTTCGCCGCTGGACCGTCACAGCAAAAACGATCTGGTGACACAGAAAATTGTTCAACAACAACAAAAAAGCCCCAAAAGGATACTGAAAGTAACAGTAAACTACAGAAAAAACTTCAAAGAAAAATAGTTGCAAGATTTTGACTGGCTGCGAAACGAGAATGATCGCATGCAAGCACTCGAAAAACTTTAAAAAAAAAATACAATGCGTTTTGTATCAGGGCGCTCCAAGAATTATCAGCGTTCTGCTCTTGTCAGGCATATGAGATCGGCGGGCACGATCATACACTTGCAAAGAAAATTGTAACACAACAAACGTTATTTTGAAGCGGCAACAAGTTGCGTAAAAAGGAAAATTCATGCCAGTCTTAGAAGCCCAGATTCGAACGGCAACACATATGGCTGAACGAAATATATCAAACCGGCAATATCTTGGTTTAATTGATTTACAGGTATGTAAAGAAGTAAGAAAATCATTATTTGTCTGTGATGATGTGTTTTCTCATAAATTTTGTTGTATTAATATTTATGTGCAGATTTGTCTTGTGTAAATGTAGTTCTATATACACGTTGTCCATGGTTTTTTTTCAGATATGACATCAATTCATCGTGTCCTCGACTGATGGCATTAGTTCGTGTTATTTGTGTTCTAAATCTACATCAAGTCAGCTCTTAAAATGTAAGGTATAGTGCAAATGTTTTAAGAGAGTTGACAATAACACTGAATTCATTCAATAGTCACTTTATTGGGGATGTAAGTGTGGTGGATGAAGTTTGGAGACAGTTAGCAACTACTCAATATAGTTCAGTGATGGTCTGTAAAATACTTGTTCAGTGAGAATTAAGTCAAGATAGAGTTTGTAGCCAATCATACCTATTCAAGATGGGGGGTAAGTGCTGAGAAAACTGTATATAAACTGTATTGTTATGTATAGACTGGTTGCACATCATGAAACTAGCTTTAATGATATTTCCTAGTAGTAAGTGGTTTGTGGCTCAGCGACTGGTGCTTCAGTGATGTTTGGATAAGATCCAGCTGTGTTGTGGGTGTGTAGACCTTCAGAGAAGAATCCTGCGTAAGTAGTTCATATTTGTTGTTCTGACCTTTAGGCAACTATCTCTAGTGTCGCGTTTATGGTTCAGCTGAAAGGACATGTCCTTTGTCTTATATCTGTGATGGAATTGTGTTGATAGTCTAGTAATCTTGATAAATTTTTAATCAGTTTCAAACTACCCTAGATATAATATAATACTCAAAGGAACTGACTTCTTTGATGGCAAAAAGGTAAATAAAGGTTAAAAAGTTGCCTCCCCACACAGGTACGCTGGTCTTTAATCTATGTCTGTATGCTTGTAGAAAGGACTATGTATTTTGAATGTGCTACTCTGTCCTTCTTCTTGTCTTGAGCATGAGTGTGACTAGTAGCTCCTGTCTTCAGATGTGTGGATGTTCAGCAAGGGGGAATCCTGTAAGATTTGTCTAATACTTTGTTATAGTTTCTGATGACTAATTAGCTCATTATTAAAGGATATTTTAGAATCATTGGGACCTTGTAATGCTCAAAGTTGTTCAGTAAGATGAATGTTAGAGATGAATTCAGTGTGAAAACAATAGTATGTGTCTACATCTCCTCACTATGTTATTTAGTTATTTGCGAATGAGATGTATATTACTGACGGTACAGGAAGTAGTGAGATCAGCAAACAGGTATGAACATTCATGGTGTAGCCAGAAGGATCGTCCCTCATATGTTGTTCCTTTCTCAAGAGTACATGTAATGTGTGTCAGTGGAGTTTTAGAGAAAAAATGAATGTTCAACCAACTTATCTTCTGGGCGAGTTTTCATAAAATGGTTGTCTTGATAGGTTCCTTGGGGGTCCTTGTCATGACTTGTAACATAGTCATAAATCCTTCTAAACTTCCAGAGTCTGTCCAGTGGTATTAAGGAACACGGGCTGGGTAGTTTAGAAAATAGCATTGACTTTTACAATACATGTAGTGATGAAAAATGAAAACCCAGCCAACTAGTCTACTCTAAGCAGAATGAAATATGAGAGTGTGTGTGTTTAGGCAAATACAAAAACATGTGGTATAAGTGTAATGAACAGAGAAATGGGATAGTTTACAGACGTTCTGTCTTTTATGGAAATCAAATAGTATACAATGGAAGTTTGTTCTCTGACCTTCTCTCGCTAACAATTGCCATCTAGTTTGCGCTGCGCGCTTCATGCCCTATCGCTCACATTGTTCCATGTGAACGTGGTGTTTTCATTTTCAAAACGCACTATTTAAATTCTGTTACTATGCAGGAGGTCTGAGATGTCCCTCTGTGTGTGAGGATAGACATGGTATTTTGAATATTGTTCCCAAGCAAAGAGGGTTGTAATCAGAAGTGAGGTTGCTACAGGAAGCTAGCAGGAACAGAAATAACAATTTCCTACAGATCCTGTAAGTTCAGCTCCTCATACTCTGTAACAATTTCATGATTGTTTGTACCAATCTGTTGATAGAAATGTGTAAATATAACGAAATACAAGTTATTTTATACGAGTTTGTGGTTTATTATCTTTTATCTATTTTGTGAAACAAACCCCCAGTTTATTTAACAAAACCCCCTCTTTGAAAGCTAGGTGGTTATGAAAATCCCCCAATACCTAAAAGTGATGGAATGCTGGTTTTCCTCATGTGTTTTAGCGGCCAAATTTATTTAATCCCATGCAAACTATTTTTGTTTTTTATCCAAATTAACGTTACAATCTGTGTTTTTAGTCCTTACTTGCTTTTTCTTCCCTGAACTTTTATCCTGATATTAAATTCATGACTTGTAGTTTGGCCCTAAAATGACCTTAGCTGTCGATGGCCATAAAACTCAAACAAACAACACAAACAAACAAACAGTTGCCATTCAAAAAAGATGGACACCACTTCCAAGGGCAATGCTATCTTTATGGGCATTTAAGTAATGAAAGAAAATCAAAGAATCACTGATGGCCCTGCAGAAGCTGTAGTTAGAAAATGCGTCCAGTGAGCCTGGTGAGAAGTGAATATTTTGTTTGCATTGTAAAAGAACTATGATCCAAGGAATTCACACTATGCTGAATTTAATTTACTTAATTATCAAGAAAAAACTAATTTTAGAATGATGAATATAATGACAGAATCCATATATAGAAAAAAAAAACAATCCCATATTATAATGCTAATGTCAAAGTGTGAGTGGCAATAATTATTAGTATTAAAAATTGGGTGTATGCCATATGGACCAAGTGTGGTTACAGGTAGAAACTGGATTGATATTATTTGATATTACAACAAGGGCTTTGTTAAGGTTCTACGGCACCTTTAGATATAGATCTTACACTCCTGGCTATGTAGTAAGCGATAGAATTTCTACAATGGGATCATTTTGATATACCCACGTACAATTTTTTACACAATTTACGTTACATATGATACCCAATTATTGTAACGAGATTTGAAATATTATTATTATTCCACACACCACGTTTGTGTAATCATTCATTATTGATCCATCAATAGTCTTCATTATTAATGGAAATCAAAGTTTCACAAAAAACTGTTAAAAAACCATAAAATTAATTTCACTTTAGTTACAATAAATGGAATTATAGAACTGAAATAAAATGCTTCTAGCTATATTTCGTAGTGTCCGTTTATTGTCAAGTTACGTCCCATTAACTGCAAGGACATTTAAGGAAGTGTCAGGTTTAATAGCTTGGAAGGAAATCAGAGAGTACCTGAGAAAATACCACCAGAATTATAAGGAGCGTTGACAAAAGGGTCTCCATGGGAAAGATGGGTCCAACGTCCCGAGACTGGGTGCACTTGCTCTCATGCGGATGCACCCACCACTTTTGGGGGTGTGATGTGCGTCTGCTTGATTTCATTGTAGCTGAAGGCTTTTCACAGTTGCTCCAAATTTGAGCCACCCTGTTTGCCGTGGGTTGCATCTCGTATCCGGGGGTAGAAGAGTCCTGGTGGTTGAAATAGGTTTTTGCTCTTTAGTGTTTCTCTTCCCTTTTTTTTTACTGCTACAACACTACTTTGGCTCCAGACTTCCGGTTAGACACGAAGTAATATGCGGCCCTGAATTATCAATTCGGGTGGGGATGGAGCTCATGCCGAGCCTCTTGGTTCGTAGATCTTCAAGGATGGCGGTGGCTTTGGGTAATCGAGTGTGTAATTTGGCTTGTCTTTATTCTGATCCGATCTTGCAGGTTGTACATAATCTTGAGTGCGTGCTGTCGCAAGATTTGAGTTGATATTATGTTTGTTCTGAAATATTCTTCTGAGTTTACTTTCTGTGGAAACCTGATCACTTTGGAACATTGGATATACAATGTCATCATGGAGTGTAACCCCTGTTTGGGCTCCGAAGTTGGGTGGCGGGTCACAAGCTAGCGAATTGTAATTAACTCTAAAAAGATGGCATTCCAAAAACAAACAAAATGAAACTAACACCCAAATCTCCCCAAAAGGAATCGAACCACAAATTCAACATAGACAAAAAGCGGTACAACAAAACACATTCCCACAGTTTTCTGGTCATGTACTTTCTTCAACAGAAGGTGGGCAAGGACACCTGCAGGTTTATCCACCCGTATTATATTGCGAAAGGGCATCAAGGGCATTGCTTGGAGATTTCAAATCTGTCAAGCCTTTTGGGATCGGGTGATCTCCTAATAGAAGGTTTTTCCGCAAGCAACTTAACGGTGAACCTCATTTGAACCCACAATTTTAGCGGCCTCAGAGTGTGTGTAAAACCTACAATCATACAATTGAATTGTAGCAAAGTGGGGTAATTCAGGGTGCGCACAGCTTAGACGCCAATGACATTCGAGGCATGACATTACTGTCCTACTTTCCAAGTGAGAAGATACATTCCGGTCTCTCAAGGCGTAAACGCATCTTGACCGGAGAAAAATGTGGCTACGAGTACTATTGGTCGTCACAACACAAAACTTGTAATAATTTACATTCGCTCCACCAAACATTCACACACAGAGCGTATCTGTTGGTTTCCAACGTTACATTGTAACCTGACTACAACCCTAATTCCCATGGGAGGAGGCCTGTAACTTGCCAGAGGTACAGGCCCTTCTGGAGAGCAATTGTAGACCGGAACAATGGTATGATCAGTTACGGTTGAAGTGAAGGTCCACGACGGAATAAAGACGAATGTGAACAATTTTGTGCAACAGACGCAATGCGTCACTATGGCTGGGGCGTGCACATTGCTGGCGTCATGCTCGCTACACTGTCCTTGCTCGGAACTCGGGAGAGGGACCGTTAGTAAGGGTCAAATATACCCTTGGTGTCTCTTACCCCGAGGCTTCGGAGGTTAGTCGAGGCGTTCTGTCCTGCTATGTGGCAATTCTCATAGGCGCACAGATTAACCCGCTCATAGAAGCCGCGTTGACAGTGTCACAGTCAATCTTGAACGGTCGCGGTCAGGCCATTGGGTGGAACAAGCCCTAACTGGGAACAAATGATGTACAAGTTATGGTTGAAAGCCTAAGGCCTGTTAAGTATTCCATTTGGGACCCACGCAAAGGATACTAGACGGGTCCATTATAGCCAACAACACAAACACCAACCCTATAATTCAACCCCATCTGGCCACCTGGAGCTTAAAACGGGCCAATGCCAACCGGGCGTCTCCAGGAACTTTCACAACACAAAAATTCAAACACCGAACCTCAAGACAAAAAGTTAAACGCCAGCTCGTCTTAGCAACGTGCCTTCAATCTTCATCCGTGCTATTTGAACGTTAAATCTAAATATCTCACCTTGATAAAGCCAAAGGAGTCCAGCAAATTACACACCCGCAGGATGAAACGCCGAGACCATAAAATCCACAATCGCGTTAAGATGGCAAGGCTCAATGCCTCTAAAAAAAAAAACCAGTTAACGCGATCAAGACTGGAACCCTATCCGTGGGACAGGTAACTTCTATGAGATGTACTTATCGAAAACGTCACAGCGTGTTTTAGGTGACAAACACATTTTATGACACATACTATGCCATACCTGCTTCTAGGTCGTCATGTCGGGTCCGACAATCTTATTCCTCAAGGTTCAATATTAGAGAATAACACTTTAATAACAATTGGAACATAACCAGATTTTTTAGCGAACATTAGGAAGAATTAAAACATCTCTATACAAACAAATATACATCCCAAATCCATATTCTGCCCTTCATGAAAAATTATGCCTGATATGACAAACTTACCAATTCTCCGACATTTTACACTATTACAACCAAATCTACAAAACATCCTCGTGTGGCCGCCCATTCAGGTGGCTGTGGCGGTGGCGGTGCTATAAAAAAACGTTCATCCCAGGTCACATTTCAGCTTGATTCCACCTTGACAAAGCTGTTGCTATAATCCGAACCTACTTCACCGACAATATTATCTGTCTTGGTTCTTCTTTATCTTACCTCCAAATACACCATTTAGTTGTGATGAAACTAGAAGTTACATCGTATCAACAATACCAGTGCCACTTATATTAATCCATTGGGTGGACTTTAATACGGTTCTATGATTATGCCTCTGGGGATCCCCAGGCACTGGACGTGTGAGCGTAGACCGTATCCGACGATTTTTTAAATTAAAAACAGCTTATGTCTTTATAACACCAATGCCCCAACATATTTGGAACAATACCTCTGGCTAGCTTAACGCACATTGATCTGTCCGTTGTGCCCATCCATCAATTCTTCTGGATTCTGATTTGACGGGGTCAAGCGTTGATTCTTTGCTCGAGAAGCGAATCACTTTCCATTTTATGATTATAAATCATCAGGTTCACGAAAACTTGAGGAGACTGATTCCTCCGCTTGGAATTTACATATGTGCGGGGACTGGGTTCAATTTTTATTTATTTGTGAGCAGAGGAGCTCATTTGTGGACTAAATTTTTGAATACCTAGATGATCCCATTATAATTTTCCAATGACAAGCGATACACTTCTATCGCTAACATAAAATCCATAACACAACAAATAGCAGTGACATATAATCCAACACAATGTTTCGTCTTCTCCAATGTTTACATTTAAAATCAATTGATATGGTAGACAATTACCGGGCTCTGAAGGCAGGTACTTTGCATTCCGCCAATTAACGGAACTCATACAATAACAAATTTTAAATTGTGGACGTGAAAACAGCTCCGTAGGTCTTTCAAATCCCGACAAGGATTACTGTAACTTGGATAGCAGTTCCGTCCTCAAAAATTATTTTCCCCAATACATCTTACGAGAGAAAGTTTAGGGAAAGGATTGGTAAAATCAGTGGGATAATGCGGTAAAGCAACACCTTACTCCCACAATCATTTATATTAATATAACCTTATTTTTCTTCAAAATCCGTATAATATCCGTCGACACTTTTGGCCAATAAAAATGTTAGCTTAAAATTCACTACCATCATAAAATCATTCCATAAATAATTTCTAAATTAACTTTCTAATAAAGGTTAAAGGAATTAGAGACGCTCTCTCATTTTAAAAATCATCCAATAGTGAAAAGTTAATTTAGGCCTTTCGGATTCAAGTATTGCTCGTGTACCTTGAGTATATCAAAAGGTATCGGCTGTCATTGGACCAGACGAATAGGCCAATTTTCTGTTTTTAATATCAAATATACCAGACTCTTCACAAATGTCTTTTAACTATATTTTAATCAAGTTTTATCTTCTCCGGCAAATTCCAGAGTCTTGGAAGGGAATTCTTAATATTATCTACCCTTCCGAAGCAAGGGATTGATGCTATCTGTTGCCAAATAAAACTATCGGTCCTATTTCAAGTGACGTGTTGTATTGGTTATAAATCTCACTAGAAAGTGATCGATACTATACAAAGATTATGTATGGTTCCTGGAACTTCAAACAACTCATTTTATAGTCACACTTTGCAATAGACGGACTTTTGACAAATCCGAAGGGGGGCGAACACGGGCTAGTTACACAAACTTAGTAAGCAACATTGAAACCTTTTTATACGCCGGAAGACATTTGACCAACGAAAAGAACATCTTGTGGCCGTATATTCTTTGACCTTGACAAAGGCATATTCGACACTACCTTAGGCAAATATCGGAATACATGAACGAATATCCAAATGACATCACGGTTCATAACGTGGTAAATTTGACAATGATTTATATCAACTTTTTATATCTGTCAGGCATTTCACAATGTTTCGAAGGGTTCAACTGAATTATGTCAACAGTACACAGGTTGAGATAGAACCAGGGGCGTACCGTCAGGGTGGTATCCTATGTTTTCACGTAAACACTTTTTGGGACATCTAAAAATTAACTGCTCTAACTAAATGTCTTGGGCCAATCTTACGGCTATAGGGTCTCTATGTGTGGATTGATTTTCTTGATCTGTTACTGATCATATAAAAACATAACTATTGATTTTTTGTGCTCAACACAATAATTATTAGAATCTGAAAACACTTACATCCACATACTAATCTGTTAGCCAAAATTACAAAATTGAGGCTCTGTCGTATGACGATATTGGATCTTTATGATTTTTTCTCTTTCTTGTTTTTAGATTTCAAGAGAAAAGATTCAAACAAAACTTCGTGTATTCTGTATGCACATTCTGTCACTATATAACGGGCGTAAAAAACAAAAACGTGATTAATAACAATCAAAGTGATCCTGACACCCCACTAACAATCATTGGAATTAACATTGCCAGTAGTTGTTCTCTATACTAAAATTTTTATTGGATATCTAATTATTGTTTCGATATTAATGTCACTCCCTGTCAACATATTCAAACACTCTGATAGGAAAATATTAGTGCCTCAGCCCTCAGATCGGCCACAACCGCTAGGTGAACATTCTATTCTTCGAAGTGTTCACTTGGAGCTTTTCGAACAACACCTGTGAAGAGTCTGAATGTGGAAGCTAATGAGCCATCTCTAGACGATCGGCGAAAGAAATTATCATTCCTTAAAGTATGCTGGCCCAAACTGAAATCCAACCCCAAATATTCCCGCATTTAATTCTTGTTGTTCAATCCACAACATCAAACACGCCATATTTTAACACATCAAATCAACAAAGCTCATAACCATACATTTGGCATCAGAATTTCATATAATTTTTGCTGGAACTAAATATAAAATTTCGACACCATTCTGAAGAGTACAACCGCTATCGGATGTACCACAATGGCTCATTCAAATCAACCTGATATCTATTTATTCTCTACGCATGAGAGTGGCAAAAGTCTGTGCATTACCAACGAAGAACAACAAATCCTCCTTTCGGGAGTGCATTTGGGCTTTCACACTGACACATGTTCATGATCTACACTGACGGGCTCAAAAGATTGGTGATAATGTCCTGCGGCAGGCCATGACTGTACATCTAATCACTGCTCCTCTAACCGACTCCCGGATGTTGCCTCCATTTTCTCTGCGGAATCATTGTGCTATCGGTCTGGCTCTTGACCATATCGAAGAACACCGCATTGAAAAGGCAATTATCTGTTCCGACTCTCTTTCGGTTCTTCAGGCTTTGAAATCAAGAAACCCTAGAAACACATTAATCCAAAATCTTTTAATCTGAACATTTCGATTGTCTTCTAAAAACTCAAATTACTTATCTCTGGATTCCCAGTCATGTGGGTATAAAGGGGAATGAACAGGCTGAATAAAGCAGCTAAGACTGCTCTTCGCCTAGCACAAACAGATTTGAAACTACCCATACACCGACATCAAACCTTCAATTCACTCAGCCATCAAAACACCATTGGCAACAAAGGTGGTCTACCGAAACAAACAACAAACTGTTTAAAATTCAACCTACACTTAATCCTAAAACTGTCCAAGTCGGAGAGACTGCCGAGAGAGGAAGTTGTTCTCTCTCGGCTCCGAAAACTGGACACACATATTTTACACATTCCTATCTATTGAGAGGGGAGGATCCTCCCACATGCCATGCATGGGATTCTCCTCTCACAGTGGAGCATATCTTAGTGCACTGTATTGATTTTAAGCACATACGAGATAAATACTACGATGTCTCCGACATGTACACTTTGTTTCATGCCGTGAGACATAATCGTATTTTTAAATATCTCAAAGATATCGGTATTTCAGATAAAATATGAACGTTTTTCTCATCATATCATCGTATCAACTCAACATTTCATCGTTTCATGAACATTTTGCATGAGTTTTTCTCGTGTGTGTTTTAGCCAAAACTATTTTATCCCATGCAAAACCTTTCTTTTTTTTATCAATAAACGTTTACAATCTGTGTTTTAATCCTTACTCGCCTTTTCTTACCCTGATCTTTTATTCTGATAATAATGCATGACTTGTAGTTTGGCCCTAAATGACCTTAGTTGTCGATGGGCCGTAAAACATTAATTTATTTGCTACAACAGGAACATAAACAGTTTTCCTTTGTGCAGTCTGTTTCACCAAACTGACATTAATTTGTAACACTTCATGTGGACCATTCGCGTTGTTGTTCCCATTAGTTGAATTGCCTTCTTTAAATATTGTAAACAACTTGTTGCACAATATGGTGGGTTTTGATTTCCATGTACAGTGAAATTTCTTATTTCGTTTACTTAATTTTTTATGGGGTTAAATAGGTTTTAATAATTATTGAAAAAAAAAAATATGGAATATAATATAAATAAATACTAAAGTAAAATATATTTAAAATAAACACTTTTTCGTAATTAATAAGTCCGTTGTATATTTTTGTCATTTGTCTATAACCTTCGAAAAACGACTTTTTTCAGCTTACTTCCTCGTAGTATGTTAACGTTTTCTTCAAATCATTGTACGTAATAAAAAACCTATTTAATAAGAACAATAAGTGCCCTATTTCTAGTTAAAGTTTTTTATTATAGGAAAAAAAAACTAAGTTTTCAGAAGCTACTAAAAAAAACAGGAAAACGTCGTTGGGTCCTACCTTTTCTTCTACCTGTTCAATGACAGGACCTGCAATAATTCCAAATCGAAGACCAGCCCTTTAATAAAATGGCCAGTTCTCCTCCATATCTCATTTTCGTGACAAACGCTCTGGATTCTTTTCTTTGTCAAAGAATCCGGGGCACTGAGGACACCCCTTGTTTAGCGCGCACCCCCTCAGTCCTGCAAAATAAATTATATCAAGTTGCTTTTTCTGTATTTACCGCAAAATGGTATTTATTTCTCAATTGATAAGAATTGGATCTTCTCCAGATATTTCAGATACAGTCATTTATCTAGAAGAAAGAAGGAAATTATTATCTAACTTGCAAATTATCTCACATTGTTTTGAACGAGACTTGGAACAAGTGATTGGGAATCCCCTCTATCCGAATATAGCACTCGACTCCGTGGTACTGGTTATAAGTGGACGATAATAACATAACCACCAAAACAAAATATCTTAGTATTTAAATCAAAGTACTGTAAGCGGTCAAAAATTCTGGTTTGATTGGTGGTTGATTTCGTGTTGTTATCTGATTGGTAAGTCAATGGTTATATTATCAGTATAACTGCAAATTGGAAAACGATCCAAAGAAGACAGGACTTAAACTAAGGTTTTGAAAAACTAATACAAGTTATTGTTTTTTTTTATTTTGGTCGTAATAATTTATCACATTTGAATAATTTCTCACATTTTGTACAGGTTGTTATTCTATATACACATAATTGCATTTCAGTGCAGAACCTTCAATCAAAGAGGAAGTATTTATGTTGCCTAGGTCAAATTTATATAAAGAAAAGTTTCAGCACTATGGTGACTTGTAATGTCAAATTAAATTGATTTTTTGTGGTGTTAAAACTAAAACATGCCAACTTACTGGTTATATTATACAAAATCTCATATAATGTTTAAACCAATACCATACACGTATTTGACATTTAATGACTAATATAAATGACATCAAGGATTTTCTTTTTAACAAAAAATAAGTCTGTTAATGTTGTGTGTTATGTATCTAGCAAGTTTAAGAACACCATACTATCTATAAACTACAAAAAATAATGGCTGTCAGACCGTGTAACGTATATAAACTAACGTATAAATGTCATAAAGGATGACCTTCATGCTTTTCATAACTTCACTAATACTACTTTGGCAACATACCGGGGGAGAGGAGGGAGTGGGGAGGAGAGGGGGAAAGAGAGAGAAAAAATCTCTAGCTATCAGCTGTTTACCGGTATATGTTTTATCAGATTTCAAGTACATGAATGTATATATATTAACTATAAAACGTTAAATAACATGAGTTAAATAACTAAACGACATGTAAATGCCACGAAGGATGATTTTTGTCAAAAATGTTTTTATTGTCTCTCTCTATATCTATCAAGTTTGTAGTACATCTACACCATTTTTTTACATAGCATATATCCAAACAAACGGAAAAACGGCACGAGTTAACTAAATAACAGATATTGTCATCAGTGTCCTTTTCTAACTACAATTTGTAAAAACCTTATTATCAAACATTATGGAAAGTTGTTCAGCGAAATTTAATCTTATAAATTGCTACTTGTCCCTAGAGTTCTGCATGGATTGTAACCAAATTTGACCAGAAATATCCTTGGGAGAAGGGGAAACAGAACTTGTATAACTTTTGGCTCTGATCCCCCAGGGGCAAGAGGGGTGGGGCCCAATAGGGGAAATAGAGGTAAATCCTATAAATCGCTACTTGTCCTTGAGTTCTGCATGGATTGTAACCAAATTTGGCCAGAAACATCCTTGGGGGAAGGAGAACAGAAAATTGTTTAAATTTTGGCTCTGACCCCCGGGGGCAGGAGAGGCGGGGGGGCCAATAGGGAAATAGAGGTAAATCCTGTAAATCGCTAATAGTCATATAGTTCTGCTTGGATTTTAACCAAGTTTTGCCCAGAAACATCCTTGAGGTTGACATAATTTGTATAAATTTTGGCTTTGACCCCTTGGAGCAGAAAGAGCGGGTCCCAATAGGGAAATTCAGTTTTGATGTGGTTGGTCATGATCAATGTATCACACCTTCTCGCTTGGCTGCACACTGCTACGAAGAGATGTATATATGGGGGTTCACGTGGTTATCTATCCTATAATCTTTGAAATATTTTTCTCGCAAACCCCGCTCCCTACCGCTCTGAACCGCTGTAAATGGAAATGTGTGCATGAGCAAGGGAACGTCAGGAGAAACAATTTGTTTGAGAAATATGTGATAAAACAAGTATTTACATTAAAACCTATCTATTTACAACCACCCAGTGGTCTGAGTAAAAGTGGTCTTAATAGCGAGGTACCGTGGTCTTAATTCTGAGGTAGACCAGGTTTCATCTTTGATCATGACGATCAAAAACGGTAAACTCTGTAGCCTAGCTGACCGGTACATTATACATGTATTTTGTTTCAAAATTGAAATTTTATGGAAAATGTAATATACATGTGCATTTTTTTTGCATATAACACATTTACAAATACATGGGACATCAATATAAACTTGACACGACATATACATTACATTTCGATACTGTGGTCCGAGACCATTGTCATTTAAGTGGTGAATTTCGCGGTGCCGCTCACAACGAATGCAACTTGAAATACAAGTATCCCGCATGCCCTGCAGGTAGGGAGTTAGAATTGTACCTGCTGCCCCTATTGCATGATCGTAAAAGGCGACTAAATTTAGGATCTTATCTTTTCTCTTCTTCCTAACTGACTTTATCTTTCCTAATGCCTACCTTGGCACCGCCTCACTTTTGGCCTTGAGTTGAGCGTTCGCCCCTGTGAGGAAGGCTCTGGGTTCTGTCCCCCCTGGCCGAGACACACAAAGTCTATAAAAGTGGTAGTTTCTGCTTCTGCTTAGCGTTCAGCATACAGGGAGTGGGACGACTGGTTCGCCCGTTGTCAGTATAATGTGACCGGGTGGGGTGTGTTGCTCGGTGTCTTCGGCGGCATGCTTCAGTGATATAGCACTATAAAAAGGGCAAAAGTTCCACTATACAAGAAGACACAACATGAACATACCACAGTCTCCCGAAACACGCACCTCGTACAACATACACGCAACACACACCGCATACATGGGAGGCCGTCCTTACATGACCATAGCTGTTAATAGGACGTTATAAATCAAACAAACAAACAAACAAACAGCATTCAATACCGTGTGTTTTCCATAATTTGAAACGCTTCGATGCACACATTTTGGCGGAAAGCATAGGGAAATTCAAAGATCACGAAATAAATTGTATCCCGCACACTACAGAACAATACATTTCGTTCAGTCTCGGCGATATTAGGTTCATTGATTCGGTTCAATTCATGCCTCAGAGCTTGGAGACTCTGACGAAAAATCTCGCCAATGAAGGTTTGATGAAATTTAAAAACTATTTCCCGCGAATTTATCGATTCAGAGGCTAAATTGCTTCTCAGAAAGGGTGTGTATCCCTGCGAGTACGTGAAACAGTACTGATCGGTTTTCTGAACAATGACTACCCCCAAAAGAAAGATTTTTATAGTTCATTGACTCAATTACATGAAAAACAGGTCGCCAAAGGTGTTGCAAAGGCAAATGGCAAAAGCGTGATCTAAAAACATGAAATGTACAGAGACTGCTTATTCAGAAACAAAATCAACATGTGTAAAATGAATTCAATTAGAATCGATAGACATCAGCTCTACATTTACACCGTCAACAAGTCCGGTCTATGTGCCTTTGATGACAAACTTTGGGTCTTACTAAATGGGTACGATACTCTTGCATTCGGTCATTTCATGAATCCCCACCATATATTGGTAATAAAAAACACCAGATGTCGATTTATCAATATTTATTTATCAGTCATAGTCGTCATAGAACATATTGCAAAACCGATGTTATGATTGCTTGAATATAGTATATGTTGTATACATCAAAACTTGTTAAACAATCGTAATTATATATCATTAAGTTTATGAAACAAAATGATTTAAATTAATCACAAAGTTTAAGAAACAAAATCTTTAAACTCAATTTCAAAGTTAAAGAAAGAAAATGTTTAAGAAAAACAAAGAGTTTTAATTATTTTTAATTAATCAAACAAACAAACAAATTAAAGGTTACAAGTATGAGAGAGATCACTTAAAGTTGCACTATTGTTAAGTATGTGAGGAAACAATTTAAAGATACCATAGTCTGATGTATGAAATGTATCATTTTAAAGATGACATGTATGATTTTGTGTGTTTGTTTTGATTATTTTAACGTCCTATTAACAGCTATGGTCATGTAAGGACGGCCCCCTTGTATGCTGTTTGTTGCGTATATGTGCGAGGTGCGTGTTTGAGGAGACTGCGGTATGTTCGTGTTGTGTCTTCTTGTATAGTGAAGCTGTTGTCCTTTTTATAGTGCTATATTTGAAGATATGTAGAAAGAAAAATTTGTTTGATACATATTTACGTTAGATATTAATAAGTCTTCAGAGGGTTGAATTTTTGTAATTACTTCCTATACAGAGTTTATTTTTTAATTGTAGACTCCAAGGATGACTTGATTACCCTACAGATAAGCACTTCTGACAGTTCCACAGGTAGGAATATGTATATATATAGTTCTAGGAATGTATATTTGTTCTGTGTGGTAGGGATAACAACATTTCTTCCAACTGATTTTACACATGTTTTTGTCAGATGAAAAAGGCATATGACACAACTTGGCAATATGGAATCATGAACGATCTCCATGATATCGGTTTATACGTGGTAATTTGCCAAAGTTTTTATCAAATTTTATATCTGACAGGCATTTCAAAGTTCGAACGGGTTCAACTTATTCAGAAACAGAAACACAGGAGATGGGCGTCCCTCAGGGTGGTATCTTGTCCGTCACACTTTTTGGACTAAAAATTAACAGCATAAACCAAATGTCTTGGCCAATCTACGGAAGGGTCTCTATTTGTGGATGATTTTCTTGATCTGTTACAGATCAAAAAAACATGCACACTATAGAACGGCAACTACAACAATGTTTAGGCAAATTACAAAATTGGGGCTGACGAAAATGGCTTCAGATTTTCAAGATCAAAAACTGTCTGTATTGCACTTCTGTCAAAAACGAAAACCACACATGATCCTGACCTCTCACACTCAATGGAACTAAAATTCCAGTAGTTGAACAAACTAAATTTCTTGGACTAATACTTTGATTCGAAAACTGTCCTTTTGTTCCACATATCAAACATCTGAAGGATAAGTGCTCGAAGGCGCTGAACATTCTACGAGGTTCTTTCCCATTTCTGAGTGGGGTGCAGACCGTGAAATGCTTCTACGTATCTATCGGGCACTTATTAGATCAAAACTTGTCTATGGATCGGCTCGCAGCTCCTATCTACAGATGCTTGACCCTATACAGAATATCAGGGACTGCGTCTCGCACTTGGAGCTTTTCAAACAACACACCTGTGAAGAGTCTCCATGTGGAAGCTAATGAGCCATCACTAGACGATCGACGAAAGAAATTATCCTTACAGTATGCTGCTCAACTGAAATCCAACCCCAAAAATCCTGCATTTAACCTTGTATTCAATCCACAACATCAAGAAATATTTACACAAAATTTCAAAAGCTCATACCAACATTTGGCATCAGAATTTCAAAATTTTTGCTGGAACTTAATATAACTTTCGACACCATTGACGAGTACACCGTATCGGATGTACCACCATGGCTCATTCAAACACCTGATATCAATTTATCTCTACATGAGAGGGCAAAATCCAGTGCATTACCCGAAGAACACAAATCCTCCATTTTCGGGAGTGCATTAGGGCTTTCCGCTGACCATGTTCAGGATCTACACTGACGGATCAAAAGATGGTGATAATGTTGCGGCAGCATGCTGTACATCTAATCACTGCTCCTCTATCCGACTCCGGGATACTGCCTCCATTTTCTCTGCGGAAGCATGTGCTATCGGTCTGGCGCTTGACCATATCGAAGAACACCGCATTGAAAAGGCAATCATCTGATCAGACTCTCTTTCGGTTCTTCAGGCTTTGAAATCAAGAAGCCCTAGAAATACTCTAATCCAAAATCTTTTTAATCCGAACATTTCGATTATCTTCTAAAACTCAAATTACTTATCTCTGGATTCCCAGTCATGTGGGTATAAAGGGGAATGAACAGGCTGATGAAGCAGCTAAGACTGCTCTTCGCCTAGCACAAACAGATTTGAAACTACCATACACCGACATCAAACCTTCAATTCAGTCAGCCATCAAACACCATTGGCAACAAAGGTGGTCTACCGAAACAAACAATAAACTGTTTAAAATTCAACCTACCTACACTTAATCCTAAACTGTCCAGTCGAGGAAAGACCGCAGAGAGGAAGTTGTTCTCATCTCGGCTCCGAACTGGACACGCATATTTTACACATTACCTATCTATTGAGAGGGGAGGATCCTCCCACATTGCATGCATGTGATTCTCCTCTCACAGTGGAGCATATTTTATTGCACATTGTATTGATTTTAAACACATACGAGATAAATACTACGATGTCTCCGACATGTACACTTTTGTTTCATGCCGTGAGACATAATCGTATTTTTAATTATCTCAAAGAGATCGGTATTTTAAGCAAAATATGAACGTTTTCTCATCATACATCGTATCAACTCAACATTTCATCGTCATTCATCAACTTTTTGCATGAGTTTTCTCATGTGTTTTAGCCAAATTTATTTTATCCCATGCAAAACCTTAAATTAACGTTTTACAATCTGTGTTTTAGTCCTTACTTGCTTTTTCTTACCCTGAACTTTTATTCTGATATTAATGCATGACTTGTAGTTTGGCCCTAAATGACCTTAGTTGTCGATGGGCCGTAAAACTCAAACAAACAAACAAACAAGACTGTTCACTTTAACATTTAATATACCAATGCTTCACTTGTTCATAATCATTTACCAATGTTTTAGCTTTTTACAGTGATTATATATCTTTTTCCTAATGTATTAAACAAATTGTTCTACAGTGATTATTTACCAATGTTTAAACTTTTATATAGAGATTGTTAATGTTCTCTAATGATTATATCATTATATCAGTATTTAAAGGTAATTGTAATACTCAAGGTGTTGTGTGTTTTTCTCTGAGATGAATAAAATGTTTGATTTGTTGACTTCTGTGTTTGTTGACTTCTGTTCTTGTTTATTTTTTAAATATGAAATAATGCGGCTCGTTATGTAAACACTGTTAAAACAACTTTACATCACATCAATGGTTTCATGTAGGATTCTCGTTTCTGATGATTCGAATCATGCGATTTCTCACCTACTTTGTTTGGCCGGAAGTGTTTGGTAGTAACCGGAAGTGTATGAGTGCAATATTATATGCTGTGCTCGATCCAGAGTCAATCACCTTACAAGGACTATTACATAGGATATTTATTAAAAGTTCACTGATCTGTTCTCTCTGGTCATACTGAGATATTTGGTCTCTATGTTTAGATGAAATATATATATTTGGACTGGTTTCTGGGATATTGTTTCTTTGTTTGATTAAAGATGCTCCACCGCCGACAGAGCATAAATGATATTCACCATTTGAACAACAATTGGTGTTTAATCGTGTATATGATAGTCTAATTAACACAAAAAATAATTGTAATTAACTCTAAAAGATGGCTTCCAAAAACAAACAAAATGAACTACAACCAAAATCTCCCCAAAAGGAATCAACCACAAATCAACAAACAAAAAGCGGTACAACAAACACATTCCCACAGTTTTCTGGTCATGTCCTCTACACAGAGTGGCAAGACCACTGCAGGTTTATCACCCTTAATATTGCGAAAGGGCATCAAAGGCATTGCTGGAGATGTCAAATCTGTTCAAAGCCTTTGGGATCGGGTGATTGATCTCCTAATAGAGGTTTTCCGCAAGCACAAAAGCGGTGAGACACCCTCCTTGGAACCAACAGTTTTGTGCCAGGCACTCAAGAGTGTGTGTAAAAACACACTCATCATTGAATTGCAGCAAGGGGGTTAACTCAGGTGCCCTGCCCTTGCGCAAATGACAATGAGGGCTGACATATTGTCATTTACTTCCAAGGAGCGAGAAACATTCCGGTCTCTCATGTTAATACGCATCATGACGAGGGGAAAAATGTGGGAGCTTGGTCCCCAAACACACACTTTTATCTTAACATTCGCTACACCAACATTACATACAGGGCGTAACTGTTGGATACCAACGTTACAATGTCATGGTCTACATCCCTAATCCATTTGAAGGTGCCGTAACTGCCAGAGGTACGGCCATCATGAGAGCAATTGTAGGCGGAAAATGGTATGTCAGTACTGTGGCCGTGAAGGTCACGACGAAAAAGACGAATGTGACATTGTCAACCGTCACTGCGTCAATTGCGGGGTGACCATGCTGCGTCTGCTCGCACCTGTCCTGCCTGGACTCGGGAAGAGAGGGAGATATTACGGGTCAAATATACCCAAGGTGTCTCTTTCCCCGAGGCTCGGAGGATAGTCGAGCGTTCAAGACCTGAATGTGGCAACCTATGCTCAGATAACCCGCGCAAAGACGCCTGTTGACAGTGTCAACGTCAAACATGCGTCGGTCCAGGCCTTGGTTGACAAGCCTAACTGGGACAATGATGTCCCAGATATGGGCTGATGCTAAGGCCTGTAAAGTAATCATTGGGGACCCGAACAGGTTCAAGTCGGGTCCATCTAAGCCACAACACAAACCACAACAAAATCCACCTGCGTTGGGCCACCTGGAGCTAAAACGCCACTTCCCACCGGCGTCTCCAGGACTTGCACAACACCAAATTCAAACACCGAACATCAGAAAAAAATGTTACCGCGCCGCTCGTCATAGACGTGCTACATCTTCACCGTCTATTGACGTTAATAATATAAAACTCCCCGATAAAGCAAAAGCGTCCAGCATAATACACCACCGCAGGAGCAAAACGCCAGACCAAAACCACCAAGGTAAAGCTGGCGAGGCTCCCTGCACTAAAACTGAACAAACCCAGTAAGGGATCAGATGACCCTATCCTTGGACGGAACATCTATGATGTTCTATCGGGACGGACAAGCGAGTGCGAGTGTGGTGACAACTCACATTATCGCCACCAAACAACCTGCTTCAAAGTAGTCCTGTTCGGTCCGGACCAAAACTATCCTCAAGGATCAATATAGAGACAAACACTATCATACAATGGAACATACGCGGATTTAAAGCGAACATAGAAGAATTAAAACATCTTATACAAACAAAAAACCCATCCATATTCTGCCTTCAAGAAATAATGCTGAAAGACACCATCAATCTCCGACAATTTACACTATACACCAAAACTCAAACAACAGGTGGCCGCCCATCAGGTGGTGTGGCGGTGGCGGTGCATAAAAACGTTCCTCACAGACACATTCAGCTAGATACCACCTTGCAAGCTGTTGCTATAAGCGCAACTCTTCACCGAAAAATAACAGTCTGTTCTATATATTTATCTCCAAATACTCCATTTAGTTGTGATGAACTGAGTAACATCGTATCACAACTACCAGTGCCATATATTATCATGGGTGACTTTAACGGTCATAATAGCCTCTGGGGCTCCCCAGGCACTGACGATAGAGGTAGACGTATCGAAGATTGTATTAATAAAAACAGCTTATGTCTTTATAACACCAATGCCCCAACATATTTGCACCCTGCCTCTGGCTCGCTTACCCACATTGATCTATCGTTGTGCCATCCATCAATTCTTCTGGATTATGATTGGAGGGTCAACGATGATCTTTGTGGAAGCGATCACTTTCCAATTATATTAAAAAACATAGGGTCACCAAAACTTGAGGAGCCGATTCCTCGTTGGAATTTACATAAGGCGGACTGGGTTCAATTTAAATATTTGTGCGCAGAGGAGGTCATTGAGGATAAATTTTTGAACCTCGATGACCCCATTAAAATTTTCACAGAAGCGCTCA
This sequence comes from Argopecten irradians, assembly GCF_041381155.1. Taxonomy (NCBI): domain Eukaryota; kingdom Metazoa; phylum Mollusca; class Bivalvia; order Pectinida; family Pectinidae; genus Argopecten; species Argopecten irradians. The sequence goes on along the minus strand of NW_027187501.1, from coordinate 84,999 downwards.
CTTCTATCGCTACAAAAACCATACCAAAATCCGTGCCAAAACCAACAAAGTTTCGTCTCTCAAATGATTCATTTATCAATAGATCTGGTAGAAATTCCGCTTTGAGGCGGAACTTGGCTTCGCCAACCGTCTCAAACTATAACAATTTTAAAATTTGGAGAGCAAAAGCTCGAAGGTCTATCAAATCCGACAAGAAAAGTACTTGGAAAGAGTACGTCTCAAAAATTAATTCCAATACATCTTCGAAGAAAGTTTGGGAAATGATTGGTAAAATCAGTGGGAAAAGAAAAGCAACACCATCCTCCCACCTCATTAACAACAATAAAATATTTTCTTCAAAATCCGAAATAGCTGACACCTTTGCCAAAAATTTTGCTAAAAATTCATCCATCAAAAATCATTCCAAAAGATTTCAAAAATTTAAAAAGGAAAAGGAAAAGAGACGTCTTAATTTTAAATCCTCCAATAGTGAAAGTTACAATAGGCCTTTCGAGATACCAGAATTGCCTTTCCCTTGAGAAATCAAAGGACTCGGCAGCTGGACCAGACGAAATTCCATATATGTTTTTAAAACAATTACCAGACTCTTCACTAAAATGTCTTTTAACTATATTTAATCAAGTTTACTCTTCTGGCAAAATTCCCGAGTCTTGGAAGGAATCTACTATAATACCCCTTCCGAAGCCCGGGAAAGATGCTACTGATGCCAATAACTATCGTCCTATTTCATTGACGAGTTGTATTTGTAAAACTCTAGAACGTATGATAAATACCAGATTAGTTTGGTTCCTGGAATCAAACAATATTTTAAGTCCTTTGCAAAGCGGCTTTAGAAACCGCAGGGGAACGGTAGACCACTTAGTGAGACTAGAAACATTTATACGAGAAGCATTTGCCAAGAAAGAACATCTTGTGGCCGTATTCTTTGACCTTGAAAAGGCATACGACACAACTTGGCAATATGGAATCATGAACGATCTCCATGATATCGGTATACGTGGTAATTTGCCAAAGTTTATATCAAATTTTATATCTGACAGGCATTTCAAAGTTCGAACGGGTTCAACTTATTCAGAAACAGAAACACAGGAGATGGGCGTCCCTCAGGGTGGTATCTTGTCCGTCACACTTTTTGGACTAAAAATTAACAGCATAACCAAATGTCTTGGCCAATCTACGGAAGGGTCTCTATTTGTGGATGATTTCTTGATCTGTTACAGATCAAAAAACATGCACACTATAGAACGGCAACTACAACAATGTTTAGGCAAATTACAAACTTGGGCTGACGAAAATGGCTTTAGATTTTCAAGATCAAAAACTGTCTGTATGCACTTCTGTCAAAAACGAAAACCACACAATGATCCTGACCTCACACTCAATGGAATTAAAATTCCAGTAGTTGAACAAACTAAATTTCTTGGACTAATATTTGATTCGAAACTGTCCTTTGTTCCACACATAAAACAGCTGAAGGATAAGTGCTCGAAGACGCTGAACATTCTACGTGTTCTGTCCCATTCAGATTGGGGTGCAGACCGTGAAATGCTTCTGCGTATCTACCGTGCACTTATTCGATCAAAACTTGACTACGGCTCGATTGTCTATGGATCGGCTCGCAGCTCCTATCTACAGATGCTTGACCCTATACAGAATCAGGGACTGCGTCTCGCACTTGGAGCTTTTCGAACAACACCTGTGAAGAGTCTCCATGTGGAAGCTAATGAGCCATCTCTAGACGATCGACGAAAGAAATTATCCTTACAGTATGCTGCTCAACTGAAATCCAACCCCAAAAATCCCGCATTTAACCTTGTATTCAATCCTCAAACATCAAGAAATATTTACACAAAATCAAAAGCTCATACCAACATTTGGCATCAGAATTTCAAAATTTTTGCTGGAACTTAATATACCTTTCGACACCATTGACGAGTACACCGTATCGGATGTACCACCATGGCTCATTCAAACACCTGATATCAATTTATCTCTACATGAGAGGGCAAAATCCAGTGCATTACCCGAAGAACACAAATCCTCCTTTCGGGAGTGCATTAGGGCTTTCCCTGACCATGTTCAGATCTACACTGACGGATCAAAAGATGGTGATAATGTTGCGGCAGCATGCTGTACATCTAATCACTGCTCCTCTATCCGACTCCCGGATATTGCCTCCATTTTCTCTGCGGAAGCATGTGCTATCGGTCTGGCGCTTGACCATATCGAAGAACACCGCATTGAAAAGGCAATCATCTGTTCAGACTCTCTTTCGGTTCTTCAGGCTTTGAAATCAAGAAGCCCTAGAAATACTCTAATCCAAAATCTTTTAATCCGAACATTTCGATTATCTTCTAAAACTCAAATTACTTATCTCTGGATTCCCAGTCATGTGGGTATAAAGGGGAATGAACAGGCTGATAAAGCAGCTAAGACTGCTCTTCGCCTAGCACAAACAGATTTGAAACTACCATACACCGACATCAAACCTTCAATTCAGTCAGCCATCAAACACCATTGGCAACAAAGGTGGTCTACCGAAACAAACAATAAACTGTTTAAAATTCAACCTACACTTAATCCTAAACTGTCCAGTCGGAGAGACCGCAGAGAGGAAGTTGTTCTCTCTCGGCTCCGAACTGGACACACATATTTTACACATTCCTATCTATTGAGAGGGAGGATCCTCCTACATGCCATGCATGTGATTCTCCTCTCACAGTGGAGCATATTTTATTGCATTGTATTGATTTTAAACACATACGAGATAAATACTACGATGTCTCCGACATGTACACTTTGTTTCATGCCGCGAGACATAATCGCATTTTTAATTATCTCAAAGAGATCGATATTTTAAGCAAAATATGAACGTTTTCTCATCATACATCGTACCAACTCAACATTTCATCGTTTCATCAACATTGTGCATGAGTTTTCTCATGTGTTTTAGCCAAATTTATTTTATCCCATACAAACCTTTTTTTATCAAATTAACGTTTACAATCTGTGTTTTAGTCCTTACTTGCTTTTTCTCACCCTGAACTTTTATCCTGATATTAATGCATGACTTGTAGTTTGGCCCTAAATGACCTTAGTTGTCGATGGGCCGTAAAACTCAAACAAACAAACAAACAAACACAAAAAAAAATAATATAAAATAATTTATTTTGCCTTTGGTACATGCGCATTCAGAAGTTCATTCCATATAAGATATAGTGCCACAGATTTTTTTTCGGGATGCAATTAATTATTTAAAAAAAAAAAAATTTGAAGCTCAAATTTTTCAATGGTGGCAATGGCGTAAAGTAAGTAACTTTTGTAACTGAAAAAAAATATGAAATGATCTGCTCCTGTTTTTGATAATGAAAAAATGCCATTTTGTCAGCAGTGGAGCATCTTTAATTAACGTTCCTATTAACAGCTATGGTCATGTAAGGACGGCCTCCCATGTATGCAGTGTGTATGTTGTGCGAGGCGTGTGTTTTGGGAGACTGCGGTATATTCATGTTTTGTCTTCTTGTATAGAGGAACTATTGTCCGTTTTATTAGTGCTATATCTCTGAAGCATGCCGCCGAAGACACCAAGCAACACACCCCACCCGGTCACATTATACTGGACAACGGGCGAAACCAGTCGTCCACTCCCTGTTTGCTAAGCGCTAAGCAGGAGCAGAGACTACCACTTTTATAGACTTTTGCAGGTAGGGCGTTAGAATTGTACCTGCTGCCCCTACTGCATGATCGTAAAAGGCGACTTAATTTAGGATCTTGCCTTTTCTCTTCTTACTTGACAATGTTTCCTAATGCCTCCCTTGGCGCCGCCTCACTTTTGGCCTTGAGTTAAGCGTTCGCCCATGTGAGGAAGGCTCTGGGTTTTGTCCCCTGGCCAAGACAAACCAAAGTCTCATTTTACTGAAAAGAATACCTTCAAAATTAAATACACAATTTCAAACTAATGCATTTTTCATCAGAAGATTCTGTAAAAGTCAAAGATCTATCCTGGATAACTATGGAGAAACGGATAATTCAAGTTGATGGTCGTATCATTGGGTGGTCAACATAATATTTTGTCCTTTTTCTTCGAAACTAAATTAATTGGTGGTTTTCCTATTTAATGTACAACAAAATTTGCTGCATTTGTATAAACTTAAACACTTTGAACCACTTTTTCTGGTGCATATTCTTAGTTTCCAAGGGATAATGGACGTCGTTTTTCTGTGCAAAGTATATTACCAATACAAATATTAATAGAGGATACACGTATTCGACTTAAAATATGCTTCATCTTTGGATTCTGATGCACTTCCAAACATAGTCTGAAGGAAATCAATTTGATGGTAGTCCTGTTATATATCTATAGAAACCAAGTCTGTTATAAACCACACCTCCTTTAAACATGAAATGATTACCTAATTGAAATTGATGCCTTCTTCACAATAGAGGGGAAAATGTAGTTGGTTGACCATTATGGAGGTTGCTCTAATATATTTATGTATGTACAATATTTGTACATATCGGAATGTTTGGTAGCTTCTAAACGTTATTTTTAGCCCACCATCATCAGATGGTGGGCTATTCAAATCGCTTTTTGTCCGTGGTCCGTCCTTCCGTCCGTCCGTCCGTCTATTTCTCGGAAAGGGCTGAAGGGATCTTTCTCAAATTTCATATATAGGTTCCCCTAGGGCCCTATTTGTGCATATTGCATTTTGGGACCGATCGGTCAACAAGATGGCCGACAGGCGGCCATCTTGGATTTTGATAGTTTTAAAGTTTGTTACCGCTATTTCTCAGAAAGTACTGAAGGGATTTTTCTCAAATTTCATATGTAGGTTCCCCTAGGACCCTTGTTGTGCATATTGCATTTTGGGACCGATCGGTCAACAAGATGGCCGACAGGTGGCCATCTTGGATTTTGATAGTTTAAAGTTTGTTACCGCTATTTCTCAAAAAGTGCTGAAGGGATCTTTCTCAAATTTCATATACAGGTTCCCCTAGGACCCTAGTTGTGCATATTACATTTTGGGACCGATCGGTGAACAAGATGGCCGACAGGTGGCCATCTTGGATTTTGACAGTTAAAGTTTGTTACCGCTATTACTCAAAAAGTACTGAAGGGATCTTTCTCAAATTTCATATATAGGTTTCCCTAGGGCCCTAGTTGTGCATATTGCATTTTGGAACCGATCGGTCAACAAGATGGCTTGGATTTTGATAGTTAAAGTTTGTTACCGCTATTTCTCAAAAAGTACTGAAGGTATCGTTTACAAATTTCATATGAAGGTTCCCCAAGGACCCTAGTTGTGAATATTGTTAATTGGGACCGATCGGTAAACAAGATGGCCGACCGACGGCCATATTGGATTTTGATTGTCAAAGTTTGTTACCGCTATTTCTCAAAAAGTACTGAAGGGATCTTTTTCAAATTTTATGTGTAGGTTCCCCTTGTACCCTAGTTGTGCATAGTACCTTTTAGGACTGATGCATAATGCCTTTCGGGACTGATCGGTAAACAAGATGGCCAAACGGCCGCCATCTTAGATTTCATTGTTGAAGTTTGTTACCACTATTTCTTAGAAAGTACTATAGCGATCTGTTTCAAATTTTATATGTCATGTGTTTGAAAAAGTTTGAAAAGCAGGGAAAAGATCCCTCTTTCCATTGTCAGACATAGATCTTTCTTTGGTGGGCGCCAAGATCCCTCTGGGATCTCTTGTCAAAGTTGAGTCTTACTAAAGGGACAGATCGCCTTGAAAACTGGACTCATTAAGAGTTACTGACACATACGTAACATATTTGTACATTGAAGAGCGGTCACGAAAGTGCTAAAGAATGTGTCACGTTTTCTTATAGATATTGAAAAATGAATTGACAACATCAAATTTTTTCGTATAAGCATACTTAGCATAAGCGCTCTTGGTTTACTCTTCGGATGCTAACTACCAGTAGCAAAAGATAAAAACATGTGACGTCATAATGGTGATACCATCTCAAGTAATGAAGTGAAAAGTATATATATCCAGACTAACAAAAAAGATAATTACGTTTCTGTAATGGTCTTTTGTGGTATCCATTCCACGACTTTTAAATCCTCATCCTCGAATGACGCCGGAATAGGCAAGTCACTGTAGTCAGCTTATGGGTTTTTCTTCTAGTTCACTGCAATAAGTAATGGAAGTATTATTATGTGATGTAAGGAATAAACAATCAATTAATTAAATCAGAATGATACTAACCATATCTATTTATTTTTAGCTCACCTGGCCCGAAGGGCCGGTGAGCTTATGTCATGGCGCTGCGTCCGTCGTCCGTCCGTCCGTCAACATTTCCTTTAAATCGCTACTAGTCATAGAGTTCTGCATGGATTGTAACCAAATTTGGCCACAAACATCCTTGGGGGAGGGGGAACAGAACTTGTATAAATTTTGGCTCTGTCCCCCCCGGGGCAGGAGGGGCGGGGCCCGATAGGGGAAATAGAGGTAAATCCTATAAATCGCTACTTGTCCTAGAGTTCTGCATGGATTGTAACCAAATTTGACCACAAACATCCTTGGGGGAGGGGAAACAGAACTTGTATAAAGTTTGGCTCTGGTCCCCCAGGGGCAGGAGGGGCGGGGCCCCAAGGGGGTAATAGAGGTAAATCCTTTAAAATCGCTACTTGTCCTATTAAATCGCTACTTGTCCTAGAGTTCTGCATGGATTGTAACCAAAATTAGCCACAAACATCCTTGGGGGAAGGGGAACAGAACTTGTATAAATTTTGGCTCTGACCCCCCGGGGGCAGGAGGGGCGGGGCCCAATAAGGGTAATAGAGGTAAATCCTTTAAATCGCTACTTGTCATAGAGCTCTGAATGGAATGTAACCAAATTTGGCCACAAACATCCTTGGGGAAGGGGAACAGAACTTGTATAAATTTTGGCTCAGACCCCTGGGGGCAGGAGGGGCGGGGCCCAATAGGGGTAATATAGGTAAATCATTTGAATCGCTACTTGTCATAGAGCTCTGAATGGAATTGTAACCAAATTTGGCCACAAACATCCTTGGGGGAAGGGGAACAGAACTTGTATAAATTTTGACTCTGGTCGCCTGGGGGCAGGAGGGGCGGGGCCCAATAGGGGAAATAGAGGTAAATCCTTTAAATCGCTACTAGTCATAGAGTTCTGAATGGAATGTAACTAAATTTGGCCACAAACATCCTTGGGGGAAGGGGAACAGAACTTGTATAAATTTTGGCTCTGATCCCCCGGGTCAGGATGGGCGGGTCCCAATAGGGGAAATTGCGGTAAATCCTTTAAATCGCTACTAGTCATAGAGTTCTGCATGGATTGTAACCAAATTTGGCCACAAACATCCTTGGGGGAGGGGGAACAGACCCTGTATAAATTTTTGCTCTGACCCCCCCGGGGGCAGGAGGGGCGGGGCCCTATAGGGGAAATAGAGGTTAATCCTTTAAATCTCTACTTGTCCTAGAGCTCTACATGAATTGTACCCAAATTTGGCCACAAACATCCTTGGGGGAAGGGGAACAGAACTTGTATAAATTTTGGCTCTAATTCCCCAGGGGCAGGAGGGGCGGGGCCCAATAGGGGTAATAGAGGTAAATCCTTTAAATCTCTACTTGTCCTAGAGCTCTACATGAATTGTAACCAAATTTAGCCACAAACATCCTTTGGGGAAGGGGAACAGAACTTGTATAAGTTTTGGCTCTGGTTCTCCGGGGGCAGGAGGGGCGGGGCCCAATAGGGGAAATAGAGGTAAAATCCTTTAAATCCCTACTAGTCAAAGAGTTCTGAATGGAATGTAACCGAATCTGGCCACAAGCATCCTTTGGGGAAGGGGAACAGAACTTGTATAAATTTTGGCTCTGACCCCCCGGGGGCAGGAGGGGCGGGGCCCAATAGGGGAAATAGAGGTAAATCCTTTAAATCACTTCTTGTCCTAGAGTTTTGCTTGGATTGTGACCAAATTTGGCCATAAACATCCTTGGGGAAGGGGAACAGAACTTGTATAAATTTTGGCTCTGACCCCTGGGGGCGGGAGGGGTGGGACCCAATAGGGGATTTAGAGGTTAATATTAAAATTCCTTCAGAAAAGAAACAATGAACCTGTATTCAGAACATTACTTGGCCTTACAAACCAGGTGAGCGATACAGGCCCTCTGGGCCTCTTGTTAATAATGTAAAATCTTACACATAACGTGTGTTTGTTTGTTTGATTAATTAACAGCCAGGGTCATGTAAGGACGGCCTCCGTTGTATGCAGTGTGTTGCGCGTATGTTGCGAGGTGCGTGTTTTGGGAGACTGTGGTATATTCATGTTGAGTCTTCTTGTATAGTGGAACTGTTGCCCTTTCTATAGTGCTATATCACTGAAGCATGCCGCCGAATACACCAAGCAACATACCCCACCCGGTCACATTATACTGACAACGTGCAAACCAGTCGTCCCACTCCCGTTATGCTGAGCGCTAAGCAGGAGTAGAAACTACCACTTTCATAGACTTTGGTGTGTCTCGGCCAGGGGACAGAACCCAGAGCCTTCCTCACAGGGACGAGCGCTCAGCCAAAGGCCAAAAGTGAGGTGGTGTCATGGGAAGAACAAAGTAATTTAGGGAGAAAGAAAAGATAAGATCCTAAATTTAGTCGCCTTTTACGATCATGCAATAAGGGCAGCAGGTTACAATTCGTACGCCCTACCTGTAGGATCATAGCTGTTAATAGGACGTTAATTAATCAAACAAACAAGCTGTGTTTGTTGGGTCAGTAAGTGACTTTCTGTTGTGGATACGCATTCATTTGTAATTTATTTGAAAAAACTTTACACTTTTCCAAATCTGATTAAAATACAGATCCTTATAACCACTCCGTTATATAAAGGATCTGACAATATCCCATAGGGGAGACCAAAGTCTGTAAAAGTGGTAGTTTCTGCTCCTGCTTAGCACTCAGCAAAAAAGGAGTGGGACGACTGGTTCGCCCGTTGTCAGTATAATGTGACCGGGTGGGGTGTGTTGCTTGGTGTCTTCGGCGGCATGCTTCAGTGATATAGCACTATAAAAAGGGCAACAGTTCCACTATACAAGAAGACACAACATGAATATACCGCACTCTCCCGAAACACGCACCTAGCACAACATACACGCAACGCACCTCATACATGGGAGGCCGTCCTTACATGACCATAGCTGTAAATAGGACGTTAATTAATCAAACAAACAAAGAATGTTCGTAATGTTAACTTATATGGACGACATAGTGAAACTGGTGGACATGTATTTTCTTCATCACCTATTTCACCAATGCAGTGTGTTAATTTAGCATGTCATGTCGGATACATATGTGCAATATATTCATTTTTTATATCGCTCTATGTGTTTTGTCTACTTTTGACAGTTACCAGTATGGCATGTTCGGAACGTTACCCATTATGACAGAGTCAAGAAAATAACAACCTTTATCTGTGTATATAAGCAAATGTGTAAAGATGTATAATAATACTATAAGAGGTTCTGGTGGTTCTATCCATGAGGGTACTTGGTTCAATTCCAAGGAACCTAGCTGTTAGGGCTTTTGATTGTCTAACATGTGGCGATCCGATCCACGATTCACAGATCGGACCACGAATCACCAGTTAGATACAAGCAAAAGATTCAATTGAAATCAAAATGTTTTTATTGATAATAAAACCAATTTTAGCAGTTTTACATTCCTTATCATAAAGCAATAGAGTTACAGGTGAAGTACAGCAGGATTCAGTCACTGTAACTGTAAAAAAAATCACTTGAATTTTTAAATAACGTCATTTCAAAAATATTACTGCACATCAATTACGGCATGAATCAAAGTCAAACCATCTGTGAACAGGTACACTGTATATAAATTATCATGGTAAGTCATAAATCACCATATCAAAACATTTCATTGTTACTTTTATTTTTTTTCAAATACAGAAAAACATTGAAATTAAGAAAAAAAATATTCAAAATCTATAAGAGTAATTACAATTTACTGTGGTTTTAGGCCTATAGTTTTTATTTTTAATCATGTGATTTATGATTTTGACTCGTAATTAGCCTAGCTTTTGTTTTTGACATGGGGTTCACATCTACAGTGCTCAGTTGCCTGATATAATATATTCGTATTTTTACATATTTCCGACCCGTCATGAAAACGAAATCGATAATAATCTTTTACATCCCTAGAAGTCGTCAATAATTATGTTTTATCATTATTATTTTATGAAGAATTCACAATATCGAAGCGTGGGTACGAAAATAACATGTTGCTAGCTTTACTTCACGCAGCTCTTGTGAACTTCCGGTCTACTTCAAAGTGAAAACATCGATGATATTCAGACTTTAGTGTACACTCCTTCACATTTTTGAGCTATGACAGCATTAAAGAAGGTATTTTTTTGCTTTTGAAAGATCGCGATCCACAAATATTAGGAGTAACGAATATTCGTATCCGATCTTTCTCAATTATTCGTGAATACTTGAGTACTGGGATACTCGTTACAGCCCTACTAGCTGTTGGCATTATACACATTACAATTACATTAATGTATCACCCTTTCCCTTATATAGAATTCAGATCAATAATATGCCATGCTGGTAACCATTACATTTTCTCATATGTACTACTGATTATGTAGTGCTCAAGCAAAAGACAACACATTGATTTTGGAAAAATGTCATAGGTAATTTATTATCAACATCTACGGGTACATGTATGTACGTACATGTAGGAGATCAACGCATATATGAAAGCTAAGTCAAATCCACAAGTTACCTATCAAAACATATTCTGGGCTTATTTATCTTACCTATTCTGTTACATCTGATACACATGAGTGAAGAGTATTAATCATAACATTTCTATTCTTTATCTTCAAAGTAACAATACAATGATAATAAAATACTTTGTCAATTTTCCTTGCAGCTTGAAGATGCATTGAATGCATATAACGATATACTCAACACTTGACCATAGCTGTTAATAGGACGTTAATTAATTAATCAAACAAACAAACAAACAAACCGACATTAAAATGTTGAAAACTCTTTAAATAGAAACTATCCTAAATATTGAATCAAGGGACGTAATCGCGACTTTACCGACTAGTTATAAAAATCTCTAACATAAGAAATACTAACTTTATTATGGACGTTCAAACACAATATTAACACCTTGATAATTGTAATTGTTCCTTTAAATGTGGTAATGGATCAACAAATAACCAAACTTGGAACATCAGCCATATGATGATAGGACTCACCAAAGCCTTAGCTACTTGTTGTAATAAAGAGTTTGTTGAAAATTTGAAAACTGGAAAGTATCAGTATGTTTTCTCATCCAGAAAACATCCTGAACAATGCAAACATAAATAAATTATTGATAGAAAACAACCAAAGGAAAGTTTCATTGCATGCTTGACTGGGGACACGATATTAGACCTGAATTTAAACATATTGTAAATTTAAGGTCTGTGCTTCCCTCTGCACGTGTTTTGGCCCCGAGTTCTACATTATCAACGAAAGCTCAACAGGATGTGGCAAAGTTATTACTAATGAAGAGCTTACATATTGAGCAATGCTCTCCAGCAAGAGATAACATATCACTGATCGTATGACTGATCGTATGTAAACGTCCATCAAGTAAACAAAACATCACAGTGAAAGACACGTATGATTATGTTCTAAAGCCAATGTTTCAACTACTGAAGGTGATGAAGGATGAATATCCTTTGACGATTATATACTTTGGTGGAGATGATATATGTGACGAATTTGGTTCGCCTCGTGTTGTCATGTATCACTCTGCCATGGAAGGCAGCACAAATACGGTGAGTATTTACAAATATATATCAAAGTGGTAGGTTTGTTGTGATCTAGTATTATTATTACAAATATTACAGAGATAGAAAATTACACACATATTGAATCCAAATTTTGACATTTTCATGCCATAAATCTTAATATTCTGGTACAGAGTAATTGCTTACATATATAAGTTACATAAGTGAACCCTCTTTCAAATCAAAATCATTAAGCGAAAGTTTTAACACGGATTATTTTCGACAAATGCCTTCAACAAAAATATAGGTTCTATAATGTCATAATACTTTTTGGGTATGGAAGATTGTGTATAACTTGTCAAAACAGGCCACCATTTATTCTGGATCCCTCTCTATTCCAGCATAATTGTATGGTATTGATTCACTTGAATAATCTTGGCTATTCCAGCTTTATACATTTGTATTCTGATCACACTGACATTCAGTTTAGATAAATTACTCTGTATACTGTATGTGTAACTTCACTCATTATCATGGTCAGCTGACACGTGATAACATCTCAAAAGCTAATACCAACATTTGGCATCAGAATTTCAAAATTTTTGCTGGAACTTAATATAACTTTCGACACCATTGACGAGTACACCGTATCGGATGTACCACCATGGCTCATTCAAACACCTGATATCAATTTATCTCTACATGAGAGGGCAAAATCCAGTGCATTACCCGAAGAACACAAATCCTCCTTTCGGGAGTGCATTAGGGCTTTCCCTGACCATGTTCAGATCTACACTGACGGATCAAAAGATGGTGATAAAGTTGCAGCAGCATGCTGTACATCTAATCACTGCTCCTCTATCCGACTCCCGGATATTGCCTCCATTTTCTCTGCGGAAGCATGTGCTATCGGTCTGGCGCTTGACCATATCGAAGAACACCGCATTGAAAAGGCAATCATCTGTTCAGACTCTCTTTCGGTTCTTCAGGCTTTGAAATCAAGAAGCCCTAGAAATACTCTAATCCAAAATCTTTTAATCCGAACATTTCGATTATCTTCTAAAACTCAAATTACTTATCTCTGGATTCCCAGTCATGTGGGTATAAAGGGGAATGAACAGGCTGATAAAGCAGCTAAGACTGCTCTTCGCATAGCACAAACAGATTTGAAACTACCATACACCGACATCAAACCTTCAATTCAGTCAGCCATCAAACACCATTGGCAACAAAGGTGGTCTACCGAAACAAACAATAAACTGTTTAAAATTCAACCTACACTTAATCCTAAACTGTCCAGTCGGAGAGACCGCAGAGAGGAAGTTGTTCTCTCTCGGCTCCGAACTGGACACACACATATTTTACACATTCCTATCTATTGAGAGGGGAGGATCCTCCTACATGCCATGCATGTGATTCTCCTCTCACAGTGGAGCATATTTTATTGCATTGTATTGATTTTAAACACATACGAGATAAATACTACGATGTCTCCGACATGTACACATTGTTTCATGCCATGCGACATAATCGTATTTTTAATTATCTCAATGAGATCGGTATTTTAAGCAAAATATGAACGTTTTCTCATCATACATCGTATCAAATCAACATTTCATCGTTTCATCAACATTGTGCATGAGTTTTCTCATGTGTTTTAGCCAAATTTATTTTATCCCATGCAAACCTTTTTTTTATCAAATTAACGTTTACAATCTGTGTTTTAGTCCTTACTTGCTTTTTCTTACCCTGAACTTTTATCCTGATATTAATGCATGACTTGTAGTTTGGCCCTAAATGACCTTAGTTGTCGATGGGCCGTAAAACTCAAACAAACAAACAAACAAACATTGCATGTCGACATGTATTTCAAAATAGACTAAGACTGCTCTTCGCCTAGCACAAACAGATTTGAAACTACCATACACCGACATCAAACCTTCAATTCAGTCAGCCATCAAACACCATTGGCAACAAAGGTGGTCTACCGAAACAAACAATAAACTGTTTAAAACTCAACCTACACTTAATCCTAAACTGTCCAGTCGGAGAGACCGCAGAGAGGAAGTTGTTCTCTCTCGGCTCCGAACTGGACACACATATTTTACACATTCCTATCTATTGAGAGGGGAGGATCCTCCCACATGCCATGCATGTGATTCTCCTCTCACAGTGGAGCATATTTTAGTGCACTGTATTGATTTTAAGCACATACGAGATAAGCACTACGATGTCTCCAACATGTACACTTTGTTTCATGCCGTGAGACATAATCGCATTTTTAATTATCTCAAAGAAATCGGAATTTTAGATAAAATATGAACGTTTTTCTCATCATATCATCGTATCAACTCAACATTTCATCGTTTCATCAACTTTTTGCACGAGTTTTCTCGTGTGTTTTAGCCAAAACTATTTTATCCCATGCAAACCTTTTTTTATCAAATAAACGTTTACAATCTGTGTTTTAATCCTTACTTGCCTTTTCTTACCCTGACCTTTTATCCTGATATTAATGCCTGACTTGTAGTTTGGCCCTAAATGACCTTAGTTGTCGATGGGCCGTAAAACTCAAACAAACAAACAAACAAACAAATTTCAAAATAATCCTGAATTAAATGCAATTGACGACTTTCTTAAAGTAAATCTTTAGCATATATTTGTAACAGGAGAGGAGAAAAATTAGCGGCCACACCGGGATTCGAACCAGGGACCCTCCGAACACTAGCCAAGTGCTCTATGGTCTGATCATGAGCTACCTGGTCACCGATGAATTATAAGACTCTGCAATGTATCTTGACTATTATTGTACACTAAAATGATCAAAATTACCAAGTACGCTCATGGATAGAACCAAAATAAGCCCTGGTGATACATGTTTCTACATGTACGTACATACATGTACCCGTAGATGTTGATAATAAATTAGCTATGACATTTTTCCAAAATCAATGTGTTGGCTTTTGCCTGAGCACTACATAATCAGTAGTACATTTTAGAAAATGAAATGGTTACCAGCATGGCATATTATAGATCTGAATTCTATATAAGGGAAAGGGTGATACATTAATGTAATTGTAATGTGTATAATGACAGCAGCTAGGTTCCCTTGGAATTGAACCACCAGAACCTCTAATAGTATCATTATACTTATAGGAAACGATTTGCTTATATACTTAGATAAAGGTTGTTATTTTCGTGACTCTATCATAATTGGTAACGTTCCGAATATGCCATACTGGTAACTGTCAAAAGTAAACAAAACACATAGAGCGATATAAATAATGGATATATTGCACATATGCTAAATTAACGCACTGCACTGGTGAAATAGGTGATGAAGAAAATACATGTCCACCAGTTTCACGATGTCGTCCATATAAGTTAACTTCACGAACATGCCATTGGCCTACTGGTAACTGTCAAATGTATAAAACGACAGCATGCTTCAGAGCGTTACAAATCCATCATAAATTACCATTATCATACATGACATGCTTAACTAGCACATTGTACTGTTAGAATAGATGATGGAGAAAACATGTACACGCAGCTTCCCTATGTCACCAATATAACACATGGAAAACACGTTTCTTTATCGTATCCCTATACCTGTCTACTGCCGGCCGCCATTATCGGACGTGTACCACGCCCTTACCCACCGCTAGGAATTATGGGTAGGGCCTCCAGGCTATGTGAAAATTTTGCAAGTAGCAATTTGATTGGCCATTTCCAAAGGTCACCTGGACATGACCTCCCATGGGATTTTCTCAGATCCTCTTATCAAACGTAGTGATAATAAGGATCAGTATTTTAATCAGATTGGAAGAAGAGAACTTTTACGATCATGCAATAGGGGCATTTGGAGACGATGACGATTGTCTTCTAGTTGTTATTCTTGAAAGTTCATCTGACGATGACGAACTATCGGTTAGAAGTTCTGTGTTGTACGTGTCATGATTACCTAAAAATACACAAAAGACATGCTAGTAATCGAAATTGAATACTAACTCTATATGTATAGACATGTACATATGATATGTAGCTATATCATAGAGCTCGTACCTCCGTGCATCCGCATCAATTCCTGTTCATTATGAAATAAAAACTTATAACGACTTAAAAATTTATATCCAACATCTATGACAACTAATATTTCTATCCGAGTCACAAATTGTGACATAAAATAGTTCGGTTATGTATAAAATCAAAGCATTGTAATGATCCAACTTTCTACAAATAACAGTTTCAATATGATAGTAATTAAGCAACTTCACTCTTAAAATGTGTAGAATACCAGGAAAGCGTTAGAATGAGGATAAACACGTATTAATTTTTGAATGAGATAGGGTACCCGAGCTCAAAAATAGGATTTGCATTTCCATAAATGCGTCTAAAAGAGGTAAATACATGTTTGAATTTGGAGAAAGTTCGAAGCGGAATTTTCCTTTTTCCAGAAGAAAATCCTTCAACCTATCAGGATCTCTGATAAGGTCCATGCGGCTTTCATTGGTGAGGTATATCTCAATGACATTATGAGAAATGTTATACAAGTCATCCTCTGCAAACATAGTTATTTTCAGTGTCTGCAATTCTTTTTGAAGTGACAATGTGCGCACTTAAAAATTGTTCCCGGTATTTCTTCATTTACAGGAGCCTTGCATTTTTGTTGAGGCAATAAGCAGCCGATTTAACTTGCAGATGGGTAATTTCAAAGATCTTCTCTTCCGGCATCAGTAATTGGTGTAGATCGACCTGTGTCGATTTGTCTTGCCGGCACAAAAGAAGTTGTTGATATCGTGCTGACTATCAGTTGTCCTTTAAACTTCTTTATAAAGCCATTGATTATTTTGTAACTGCTGCCTTTGATTTTGAAATATCTCCCCAAACTGTGAGCTGTATACTGCATCTGCATGAAAATCTAGTGTGTTCTACAGTTGTCTTCCGTAAATCCAAGAAATTTGGCATGAATAGTGACCTGAAGGGAAACAGAAATACTCTATTAGAAGGAAAACGGTGTAGATACTTGGCTCGCGTACAAAAATGGTGTAGATAAGAGATGTACTATAGACGTCTAATTTAGTGTTTCCACAAGCATAAATACGAATGAAAATTTGGTAGAAAACTAAGTTACCGGCATGTTAGTTTATATCTAACATTCATTTGCTCAATATCACTTTTTAAAATTTCTGATTGAAATGTCTCTAGGCGCAATGTTAGTATGTGTGTAGTTTTTTTGCAGAATGAATAAAATCTGATTGAAATACAGATCCTTATAACCACTCCGTTCAATAGAGGATATGAACAAATCCGATTAAGGGTCATGTTCGGATGATTAAGGGTCATGTTCGGATGATCATGACCTTTATACTACGTGTAATTCAGATCAAATGCATTTTCTGCACATTGCTCTGTCAATTGACAACGCCATTTCGCCCCTGCATACAAATAAAATAAGCTTTATTGTGTTCTTTGGGCGAGATGACTACGTTTACGGAAATACTTCTGACATATTTTCAAAATTTTGCCAGCAGCAATTTGATTGGCCGTTTACAAAGGTCATCTGGACATGACCCCTAATGGGATTTTCTCAGATCCTCTTATCTAACGCCTGCCCTGCAGGTAGGGCGTTGGAATTGTACCTGCTGCCCCTATTGCATGATCGTAAAAGGCGACTAAATTTAGGATCTTATCTTTTCTCTTCTTCCTAACTGACTTTAACTTTCTAATGCCTCCCTTGGCACCGCCTCACTTTTGGCCTTGAGTTGAGCGTTCGCCCCTGTGAGGAAGGCTCTGGGTTCTGTCCCCTGGCCGAGACACACCAAAGTCTATAAAAGTGGTTTCTGCTCCTGCTTGGCGCGCAGTATACAGGGAGTGGGACGACTGGTTCGCCCGTTGTCAGTATAATGTGACCGGGTGGAGTATGTTGCTTGGTGTCTTCGGCGGCATGCTTCAGTGATATAGCACTATAAAAAGGGCAACAGTTCCACTATACAAGAAGACAACATGAATATACCACAGTCTCCCAAAAACACGCAACCCGCACAACATACATGGGAGGCCGTCCTTACCTGACCATAGCTGTTAATAGGACGTAAATTAATCAAACAAACAAATTTATCTAACGTAGTGATAATAAGGAACTGTATTTTAATCAGATTGAGAATGAATACTAAATGTGCGTATATACAGATACACAATAGACTTGAATGATACCAATTGGAATTACACAAGGTATATTTATTTTTTTTATTGTAAAAACATCAGTTAAGATCCCCATTATAGTGTCACCAGCAATCTACAAGCTAACTAGGCCTGTCTCTAACGCTGTGTAAACAAAGTGTCAATTATGGGGCAAACTCCTATCGCCAGTTATTTTGATAATTAAAAGGTTTTAAGAACTGATAAACAATATGAAGTGTATGATTTTGTTCATTAAGAGTGCTTTGAAGCCATGCAAAGTGCTTTGAATGAAGACGCAATTTTTATTTTTTTTTATTTATAACGATTTTTTTATCATAATGAAACTCAAAAACGTACCTGTGCAGTGCGCAGTGTATAATGTGGTATATGCAGAGAAAAAGTCTATAGAGCTAAACGGTTGTAGTTTAATATTGAATGCTCAAAATCACCTATTGTCCACCAACCCCTGCAGGAAAGGACAGATGACCACTAACCCCTCCAGAAAAGGACAAATGACCACCAACCCCTCAAAAACAGGACAGATGACCACCAACCCCTCCAGGAAAGGACAGATAACCACTAACCCCTCCAGGAAAGGACAGATGACTACCAACCCCTCCGGGAAAGGACAGATGACCACCAACCCCTCCAGGAAAGGACAGATGACCACCAACCCCTCCAGGAAAGGACAGATGACCACCAACCCCTCCAGGAAAGGACAGATAACCACCAACCCCTCCAGGAAAGGGCAGATGACCACCAACCCATCCAGGAAAGGACAGATGACCACCAACCCCTCCAGGAAAGCACAGGTAACCACCAACCCCAGGATAACCACCGACCCCTCCAGACAAACACATACGACCAACAACCCCTGCAGCCAAACACACTTGACCACTCGCACAACGATTATGATGATGATCAAGATTTGCTGAACCGGTAAGATTTTTGAAAATTTATAAATTCAGCTCTTACCAGTAATGAAGCCATTATCTATGTATATGTAAAACATATATGTATAATGTTACCTTTGTTATTTCTATAATTTTCTAGGCATATTTCATATGAAGTGATACATAATTAGTTTTCAATTAAAACGATTTTTAAAAATTTCAGTTTAAAACGATTATTTTAGGTCACCTGAGACGATGTCTTTTGTTCCTTTTGAAAAAAAATATCTCGAAATAGGAAATAAAGATTTTGTTAACGTTGTTAAAAACAATATATCTATTAATTTATCTGGATGTAAGTTCCAAGCACTACATTAACAATCAGTATTTGGTCATATTTAAGTTAAATTCAAATTCCCTTTAATTATTATAAAATACCGGATTGGCAAAAGACTTGTTCAAGATGTTGAATGGAGTGCCTGTTTGCAAGTACATGTACAACAGTCTTTCATTACATATATGTTTTGTTGTTAAAGTGCAAATGTTTCTCATATACATATGTTTCTTTTATTTTACAAATTGATCTACAGTACCTTGTAAGAGATATTTTATCATTTTAACATGTTTTCCTTTCAACAATCCAAAATGTAAACTCAAAAGTAATCGTAAATCTGCCATTTTGAAATCTGCCATTTTGTTGTCATCGTAAATTAACCGGCCTTATATTAATCTGCATAATTAATCAAAGTTGATGAGATTGTTGCTTCTGACATGCAACACTGTTAATAAAGTTATTTTAACGTATGACTGTCCAACTTCTGCTTAAGTGTACATATCATATTACCTGCATCTGCCAACATATAACATCAATGTGGATCGACAGAAACAAACGAGTTAAGACAGCTAGATTGAAGAATTCAGTCAGATTTTTGTATATCGTGGTTGTTGATGAAAAATTAATACCAATGCATCTGGGTATTGTTACAGCCCTAATATTCATTTAAACTCTCGAATGTAAAAGTGAAAAAAAATACAATCTCATATTTTTAATTAGTTTACACCATTACCACCATTGAAAATTTTGAGCTTCTAATTTTACTTCAAATTAACAAATATTAAAAATAATTAATTGCATCCCGAAAAAAATCCGTGGCACGATATCCACTAAATATGAAATGAAGTACTAGTACTGTTTGTGCATGCACCAAAGGCAAAATGAAGTATTTTATATTATATTTTGTGTTAATTAGATATATACATACACGATTTAACACCAATTATTGTTCAAATGATGAATATCATTTATGCTCTGTCGGCAGTGGAGCCTCTTTAAGATTTTCATTACAGAGAAGTTAACTGATTCTGAAGACATCAACTTAATATTGCTAATATTGCTGTACACAGATTACTGTGTAAACTTTCAACAAAAATCATTGTAATTTTAAAGTGGAAGAATTGCAACTTCTTCCACAAAATAGAAAAAAGTGAATTTCCTAAACAATGGTTGAATCGAGACTGAAACCTCATCTGATAAATCCATAAGGATGAAAATTAAATGTCAATGGTTTAAATAATAATGTTCAAAACATGCTTTGTTTGTTTGTTTGTTTGATTTATTAACGTCCTATTAACAGCTATGGTCATGTAAGGACGGCCTCCCATGTATGCGGTGTGTTGCGTGTATAGTTGTGCGAGGTGAGTGTGCTGGGAGACTGCGGTATGTTCGTGTTGTGTCTTCTTGTATAGTGGAACTGTTGCCCTTTTTATAGTGCTATATCACTGAAGCATGCCGCCGAAGACACCACGCAACATACTCCACCCGGTCACATTATACTGACAACGGGCGAACCAGTCGTCCCACTCCCTGTATATTGAACGCTAAGCAGGAGCAGAAACTACCACTTTTATAGACTTTGCATATAACAAAATGTTCATCAGAATTTTGTTATAACTATGTTTTACTGTACGGCTATATAGCTAGAGTAGTGTGTCCAGATTAGCACTTAAATTACTCTTTTACAAGTTGATCATCTTCATTGCATAAAGAAATCTCTTGAGTGATGCTGATAAGTATTTAAGGTTATTTATTATTGCAGCCTGAAGCTCCATGATTATGTGGAGGTGGAGTATCCAATACTGCAGGGAAGAAAGAAAAAAAAACAAGGACTTACTATGGGCAGGTAAGACAAGTTTCAAACACTATAAATAATAGTATGGTCATTGTTATGTAATTCTTCGTTTCTCCTAAAGACAATATCTCTATCCAGATATTTATTGTCCATCTACACACTATCCTGACAACTTCCAATAGCAAAAAAGATGCCCCACCACTGATTAGTTTGTTTGTTTGATTAATTAACGTCCTAATTAACAGCTATGGTCATGTAAGGACGGCTTCCCATGTATGCGGTGTGTTGCGTGTATATTGTGCGAGGTGCGTGTTTTGGGAGACTACATGAATATACCACTGATTAGGGTTAGATACTGTTAAGAATGGAATGGTATAATAATACACCAGTATCAACAAAACAAAGCTGGTATTTCTTTTACTGATACTTTTGAAGAAATATACAGTAGCTTGACATTCTGCATATAGATTTCATTTGTTTTTGACATTGATAATGTACATGTTAGTGCACACCTTTCATTTTAAAAAATGATTTCAATACTTAAAATATCATGTTCAGTGCCTGTCTCCTTCATGTATAATAAGTTATATTATTCATCCTTAAAGTTACAAACCATTCATAAGTGATGTAACACCTTTACATTTAGACTCCTGGATACTGGACGGAGAACCCCAGCATATATATAAATATTGTAGCCAGTAAATATAGAGAAGTGTCGTGTCAATACCACTATTGCATTATGTTAAGGGTGTTATATGTCATATATTGCAATGCCCATTTTATGTAGATTCAGGCAAAAACTTGTTAAAGGTATTATTTCAAATCTCCCCGTGTTTTCAAACTTGTGCAATTATTAAGAGTAAATAATGTTAAAGAATTAAAAAATCTTCGAAAATACAAATATTATGCATTTAAGTTAAGAAATTTAAGTCCTAATTAAGTATTTTACAATGCCAAACGTGTGCATACGTCTTGTATATGTGATTATATATGCTTTCTTGTATTGTTAAGGTATATACCAAACATTAATTCTATTGTGTATAAATTAGAGTCAATTGTATTTTAACACAATGGTCAAAATACACATGTGCGTTTTTACACTTTGTTGATAAAATTACAATTAGAGAAATGGTTTCATTATGCAGAATTTAACAATAACTCTCCTATATGATTGTATTGTATATTGTAACCATGTATGTATGTATGTTTGGCTATGGGTCATCAGCCCTTCGGAATAAAGGGTCATCAGCCCTTCGGAATAAAGGGTCATCAGGCCTTCGGAATAAAGATAAAATTCATTGTATTCTTGAAGAGATATTTCATGTCCGGCATTGTTGTTGACTTAGATAAACATATAAATCTTCCTGCTGGTCAATGGAATGAAATTTAATTTTAGATTATCTCTTGGCATTAAAATGATATGTATTAAACTGATCCTATATCATTATATTAATTGAATTACAGATCATCAATCTTGAAGACCTCACTGTGAGATTCTTGAGGGCTGTAATCGGGAATACATTTGTACGGCCCAAGATTGACGACATTTCCAATGTAGAGGCAAGCGAAATTACCAGAATATGGACAATTCCAACTATGGATGCTAGAGAGAGACTAGTCTTTCACAAGCAGTTTATACAATGAACTTGTGCATTAGGATTTTGTTGGATTGAACTCTTGCATTAGGATTTTGCTGGATTTTCTCTTTAACATGTGTATCTAAATCTGATCTCAACAAGACGTGCGTCAATTTCTGGATGCAATCATGACATATACAATGTATCTTATTGATATATATCATTTGCAATGTTTAGCTTCTATAACTTAAAATGCACTTAAACCATCATATGCAAAGGTGAATTGGAGAAACAAGTAATATGAAATTCTGTTTGAATATGATCTGCGTGCAATTAAGACTCGGTTGTAATGATTGAGCCATTAAATGATCAACAACATGGTGACACTTAATTAATTAATGTTCCTGTTAATCAGAAATTGTCACTTTTCATATCTGAGTACTTTTCTTTGATGTATGTTTATTATTCCATCAAATTATTGAGCTAAATCAAATCATTGATTGAAAGTTATTTGGTTACAAAAATATGCTTAAATGCTTCTTGTAAAAAAATAATTTTACTTAAATTTGACAAATTTGATATGATCTGCAAAATTATTCTTTATTGCCTTGCTATAATGTTTAATTTTATAAATATGTTTACAAAATATTTCGAAATCAATGTAAATTAAAGATGCTCCACCGCTGACAAATGGTATATTTTTTACCATGAAAAACAGGAGAAGACGATTTAGTATTTTTCTTCGGTTACAAAAGTTACTTGCTTTACACAATTACCACCATTGAAAAGTTTAAGCTTCTAATTTTACTTTAAGTTAAAAATATGAAAAATAATTAATTGTATCCCGAACAAAATACGTGTCACTATATCCTATATGAAATGAATTACTGATTGCGCATGCGCCAAAAGCGAAATAAATTATTTTTATATTATTTTTTAGCTAATTAGGCATATATATACATGATTAAACACCAATTATTGTTCAAATGATGAATATCATTTATGCTCTGTTGACGGTGGAGCATCTTTAATATTTTTCTTTTTTTTTCTATTACAGTTTTCCGATTCTGTCCTGTTATTGTAACAATAACTGACTATTTTAGCATAATGTTGTCAAGCTAGATATTCTTACCACTAGTCACAATACACTGTTCTAATCATGTATATATAGACAGGTCTTTTTTATTTCCTTTCGCATAATGAAATGAAGGGTATCAAAGATAATAATTTAATTATTTTAGTTTTTAGCAATTTCTTTTTCCTCTTTCAAAAAAGTAGCAATTTCTGATAATGACTTTTATCTTAATTACAATAAATTAATTGAACATTCTTGTTTTCAAAATTGTAAATACTTCATTTATTTTTTGTATCCGTCGAGTTTGTACATGATATGAAATACTAATATGATTTGTACATGAATTTAGTCAGGAGCCTGGTTTTTAATGTATAATTAATTCTCCAAAATGATAATGATGCTGTTGTTGAACTTCAAACAAGAAATATAGTTTTCTGTTTAAATTGAAAACTACTTTGTATTTAAAAAGAGCATCGTCCCATTATTTTATATGTACTATATACAGTGTGTGTGCATTTGAACAGATGAGAATGATTTTGTTGTTTGTTTGATTAATTAACGTCCTATTAAAGTTATATGTGCCGTATTTTTCATACTCACGAATCAAGATGAGTTTTTAATATGTTATTCATCACCAAATATTACCAACGTTTTGAAAATTACAGTACTTTCAATGCATAGGTTTTAAAGGGATAATTCACTCAGGCTAATTCTTGAACATAACCAAGAAGCAAAATATGGCATAAATGTATTGTTCTACATTTCTTATGAAACATTTAACTCAATATATTATCAAATTCCACGTTATTTTTAAGTATTTTAATTGATACCGTTGTAACTACAAATCGTTGATCAATGCGATTAAGCAGGTACCCATTCCCGAGCCAAAGTCACGCACGTTAAACAAATGAACTATATAACCACTGTGGAGGTAATAAAATGATTCTTAGGCAAGACTTGTTTGTTTGTTTGTTTGTTTTATT
Source organism: Argopecten irradians (assembly GCF_041381155.1). Classification (NCBI taxonomy): domain Eukaryota; kingdom Metazoa; phylum Mollusca; class Bivalvia; order Pectinida; family Pectinidae; genus Argopecten; species Argopecten irradians. The sequence continues at coordinate 60,365 of NW_027187501.1, read as the reverse complement.
AACGTCCTATTAACAGCTATGGTCATGTAAGGACGGCCTCCCATGTATGTGGTGTGTTGCGTGTATGTTGTGAGAGGTGAGTGTACTGGGAGACTGCGGTATGTTCGTGTTGTGTCTTCTTGTATAGTGGAACTGTTGCCCTTTTTATAGTGCTATATCACTGAAGAATGTCGCCGAAGACACCAAGCAACACACCCCATCCGGTCACATTATACTGACAACGGACGAACCAGTCGTCCCACTCCCTGTATGCTGAGCGCTAAGCAGGAGCAGTAACTTCCACTTTTATAGACTTTGGTGTGTCTCGGCCAGGGGACAGAACCCAGAGCCTTCCTCACAGGGGCGAACGCTCATCTCAAGGCCAAAAGTGAGGCGGTGGAAAAACCTTTCGCCGAGACAAACATCTCCCGCCGTGTGGTTGACATCGAACGCAGTAACATGTCGCTGTCGAGTCCATGTCTGACTTATGACTTACATGGTGAACAAAACCCTTTAACAAATTTAAAATTTGTTCTTGAATCGACTAATGGCTATTTTCGCAAACTGAATATGTTAATGGCAGTTCATGATCCAATCACTTACCAATGTGAAGTGTCAGTGTACTTGTTAAAACAATGCCTTTGTTAAAGATGCTCCACCGCTGACATAGCATATATGATATTCATTATTAGAACAATAATTGGTGTTTATTGTATATATATATATGTCTAATTAACACAATTAATAACACAAAATAATTTATTTTTCCTTTGGTACATGTGCAATCAGTACTTCATTCCATATAGGATATAGTGCCAAGGAATTTTTTCGGGAGGCAATTAATTATTTTTCATATTTTTAACATGAAGAAAATTTAGAAGCTCAAACCTTTCCATGGTGCTAATGGTGTAAAGTAAGTCACTTTTGTAACTGAAGAAAAATACTAAATCGTCTGCTCTTGTTTTTGATAGTGAAAAATACCATTTGTCAGCGGTGGAGCATCTTTAAGATGTCAGTGGGTTTTAATTACTCTGGTCAAATGTGTATGGCTATAAAAATATTGACTGACATTAGCACCAGGTTGAACGGCCTTTAATTAGAATTCCTGTTTATATTGTCAACCTCAATATTTTTCAAGAATTGATACGAGATCAAAGCAACTAAAAGTGGGCACAAGTGTGAAAAAAACATCCTTTACTAGTTAATAAAAGGGGCCACTGTTTTCACTGTGATGAAAGGAAATCTTTCACATTGTCCTGATTCTGGGTATGAAATGGTGTGCACAGGAAAATAACATTTCAAAAATACTACTCTTAAAGATACACCCATTTTTTGGAAGTGCAACATTTTCAACTCATTGTTGAACGTGCATTTAATTTGTTCAGAAGGGTTTTTGGACGTGTTTAATTCTGTATATAAGATCAATTATTGTCGTTATTTGTATATATTATTCAATGAATAGTACAAATATATTTTAATTAAATACATAATAATCAACACATAAAAACACTGGCAGTGCAAATCATTATTTATACACAATGGGGCCAGGCTAACCAGTGCATTAATATACAGTCTGATTAAAATACAGATCCTTATTATCACTACTTTTGATAAAAGAATCTGAGAAAATCACATTAGGGGTCATATCCAGGTGACCTTTGGAAATGGCTAATCAAATTGCTACTTGCAAAATTTTGACAGTGAATTTCAGGGACGAAATAGTTTGAAAAACTCAGAATTATTTTCGTTGTCATCTCGCCCAAAGAGCACAATAAAGCTAATTGTATATGTTTAAGGATCTGTATTTTAATCAGATTGATTTATATATATCTTCAGTATAACAAATGTTTTGGTTTAAACAACCATTTATTAATTTTTTATTTACAAAATGCAATACAGTGTGTAAGCCTTCGCAAATACTTTGTACAATGATCTTGCATATTTTTCCCGAGATTGCGGAGGATAGTTTCATTACACAATCGAAGTAAGCAAACGAACTACTTGGTCTAGATGAATATGCTACAGAATAACAAATATGTCATAAATGGTTGAATACGGAAACAAGTGAAAAGTACTAATATTGATCCATCCCCCTACATAGCATGGTAATTGAACAGAAATTACAGTTAAATATAAGTATGTTAGAAATCTTTATTTTAAATTCTGACTTGTAATATACATTTACCAAACAAGGCATTAATGGATTAAGATTCTTAATTATTTGAAGTAAACAAAACCGTTTTAATCATAATATACAGTCAACAAAAAGGCTACTTAAATGACTCTAATGTATGAAACGTAAAACAAATAAAACAAGAGGCCCAAAGGGCCTTAACGGTCATCTGACTACCTTGGCAATAGTAAAATTAATTATATATGGTGTCACTTTGTCAGGACCATATCAGGATCATTTTCAATTTCTTTCAACAAATTTTATTTCAAACAAAAGGCGCAAGGGCCTTAACATATAGGAAATTAATTAGATATAGTGTCATGGTAGCCATCTTCGATTTGTGATCAACCAGAGATGTAACAATACTTTGTCGGGACCAAGTCAGGATCATTTCATGCAAGTTTCAGCCAAATCGCACCGGTAGAACTTGAAAAGAAGTTCAAAATGTGTTTTCAAGATGGCGGCTGTGGCGGCCATCTTGGATTTCAGATCGACCCGAAAAATAACAACACTTTATCAGGACCAAGTGAGGAACATTTCATGCAAGCTTCAGCCAAATCGCACCGGTAAAACTTTATAAAAATTTCGAAATATGTTTTTCAAGATGGCAGCCATCTTGGATTTCGGATCAACCCGAAAAATAACAACACTTTGTTAGGACCATATCAGGATCATTTCATGCAAGCTTCAGCCAAATCGCACCGGTAAAACTTGAGAAGAAGTTCAAAATGTGTTTTCTAGATGGCGGCTGTGGCGGCCATCTTGGATTTGGGATCAACCCAAAAAAATAACACTTTGTCAGAACCATGTTAGGATCATTTCATGCAAGTTTCAGTCAAATCGCACCGGTAGAACTTGAGAAGAAGTTCAAAATGTGTTTTCAAGATGGCGACTGTGGCGGCCATCTTGCATTTCGGATCGACCCGAAATATAACAACACTTTGTCGGGACCATGTCAGGATCATTTCATGCAAGTTTCAGCTAAATCGCACCGGTAGAACTTGAGAAGAAGTTCAAAATGTGATTTCAAGATGGCGGCTGTGGCGGCCATCTTGCATTTCGGATCGACCCGAAAAATAACAACACTTTGTCGGGACCATGTCATGCAAGTTTTAGTCAAATCGCACCGGTAGAACTTTAGAAGATGTTCAAAATGTGTTTTCAAGATGGCGGCTGTGGCGGCCATCTTGGATTTCGGATCGACCCGAAAAATAACAACACTTTGTCGGGACCATGTCAGGATCATTTCATGCAAGTTTCAGTCAAATCGCACCAGTAGAACTTGAGAAGAAGTTCAAAATGTGTTTTCAAAATGGCGGCTGTGGCAGCCATCTTGCATTTCGGGTAGACCCGAAAAATAACAACACTTTGTCGGGACCATGTCAGGATCATTTCATACAAGTTTAAGCCAAATTTGTTCACTTTGTTCTGATCCAATTCGTGAACAATATCTTAACTATGTTGAGTCACTTTTACAACGGTGTTTAAATGTTTTCAATATTCAAAGTAGGCTTAGGCTAGGTGCTATTTGTAAGAGAGTGGTCGTCTTCAGTGGAAAAACAGTAGCAAAGAGATTGACGCGGAAGGTGACAAAACAGTAGCAAAGAGATTGACGCCGAAGGTGTTGAGTGAGCGGTAAATAGCCAAGTGATTGACAGCTACGCAGCGAAACAGCAAGATGACGATTTTGATGTAGCCCCGCCCCATGTAACTAGCAAGGCTTGATTGACATATCGAATGATTATCGAGCAAGCGGGTAAATATAAAAACAAAATGTAATGTGTAACAATCATAAAAAAAAAAAAACAATAAGCAAACTACTCCAAACAATTAAATTCTTTTATTACCTCTTGTCTCATTGACTTGAAACAGATATACTAACAATTAACAGATATTAAAGCCAAGTCTCTGTTATAACCACAGCAGAGACGGACATTCCATGTTTTTGTTGAAAAAAAAACGTCCTGCAAATACAAAAAGTAAAATTATTTTAAATTCAAGAACTGATCATTTAACATTCAAAACAGTTACTTCAAATGCCCTTTGTGGAACTCTTGTGTATTAAAACAATTATGCGTATGGATAATCCCTGAATGTTCACATAACGTATTACAGGTAACAAATCAACACTATTAATGATTGAATTCCGTTTTATTTTCCCATATACATCTGCAGTTGTGAAGATAATTATCGTATATATAACGCACGCATGAGAAAAGAGCCGTGCACTAAAAAGTAGACTTCGTTAACATAGTATCAAATATGTATTACAAGAAAACAAATCAACACTATTAATGATTGAATTCCGTTTTATTTTTCCCATATTCATCTGCAAGTTGTGAAGATAATTATCTTATATATAACGCACGCATGAGAAAGAGGCGTGCATCTATAGGAAATTGATACATCGTTACAAGAAAACAAATCAAAGACTGTGTTGATTGAATACCGTTTTATATCTCCTCACATCACCATACATAACCTGGAAAACTGTACATATTTTTGTATCTCGGAAATCGACATATTAACCGATATCAAACACTGCATAAGCCTGAACGGTGGTTGACTAGCACAAACTTCGGGCAGTCAGCCAGCTTTTGCTTTGCTCGCCTTGCCAAATGCACAGGTATACCCGCGTGCCGTGCCACGTACGATCAGCCGTGATCGCCAGCGGTGGGGGCCCCGTCTAATCTTTCAGCGACAAGTCGGCTGAAAAGTCCCCATTCCTGGCCAACCAAGTCCTATTCCTCGTGAACAGTCCTATTATAATAAACCTTGTCCTAGTCTACAGCGGAAGTCCCATAATATAGGACTTAGCGCAGTAAAATAGGACTTTTCTATCTCCTAGTGTATACAAAGGCCGACATCATGCAAAATAGTACATGCCAGAAAAAACCTGTCAAGCGGGGACTAAAGGTAAAACCATTATCATATTATTGTATTTAGAAATAAAATTGTGTCATTTGTTATGATGCTACATATGTGTTTTGCCCACAAAGACATGTTTTACAGTTTCTAATCATCCCGTAAAACTATAATATTTTCATCAAGGTATCAAAATGATTTCTCTGGTTATGAGTTCAAGGTCATCTATATAATATATACAAGTTCACCCATATACCTGTCAGTCTATTTTCAACACACTTTACTACTAATGACTACCAGGTACTTGTATATGGATGAATTACAAATTTTAACATATTATATACATTGTATATGATTGTTACAGGCATGGATGCGATGTGATCCAAACGGATATTGCCATGACCTTCGACCTTACATCGGCAAACATTTTCAGAAGGCGGGATCTTGGAGAGAGAGTAACGATGCACTTGTGTCGGGCCTTGAGGTGGAAATCTCATCATGTATTCTTTGATAGTAATTATATAAGATATTCAAGAAATAAAAAAGAATAGAAAACCATGCAGCACTAAATTGTATAGCTCTAACATGATCTTGTGCTTAATATTTTAATAAGTTTCGTGTGTAAGTTACTTTGAACTGTCTGCTAGTCAATGTTTATTTAACCATTATATGGACCTTGCCATTAGTATGCTTACATTGTCCGCCCTGCAGGTAGGGCGTTAGAATTGTACCTGCTGCCCCTATTGCATGATCGGAAAAGCCGAATAAATTTAGGATCTTATCTTTTCTTTCTTCCTAAATTACTTTAATTCTTCCTAATGTCTCCCTTGACATCATCTCATTTTTGGCCTTTGGTTGAGCGATCGACCCTGTGAGGAAGGCTCTGGGTTCTGTCCCCTGGCCGAGACACACCAAAGTCAATAAAAGTGGTAGTTTCTGCTCCTGCTTAGCCCGTTGTCAGTATAATGTGACCGGGTGAGGTGTGTTGCTTGGTGTCTTCGGCGGCATGCTTCAGTGATATAGCACTATAAAAAGGGCAATAGTTCCTCTATACAAGAGGACACAACATGAATATACCACAGTCTCCCAAAAAATGCACCTCCCACAACATACACGCAACACATCGCATACATGGAAGGCCGTCCTTACATGACCATAGCTGTTAATAGGACGTTAATAAATCAAACAAACAGAGCTTACATTGAGGCGTTTTTAGAGTTTGAAATATAAGATGTGGATTTACAATCTGATTAAAACACAGATCCTTAAAACCACTCTGTTATATAAAGGATCTGATAATATCCCATAGGGGGTCACGTCCAGATTACCTTTATACTACGTGGTCTTCATATCAGATACATTTTCTACACCTTGTCACATCCATTGAAAACGATATTTCGTCCCCGTAAACATATAAAATAAGCTTTATTGTGCTCTTTAGGCGAGATGACTACGAAAACGAAAATAATTCTGAGAGTTTTTCAAACTATTTCGTCCCTGAAATTCACTGTCAAAATTTTGCAAGTAGCAATTTGATTGACCATTTCAAAAGGTCACCTGGACATGACCCCTAATGGGATCCTCTTATCAAACGTAGTGATAATAAGAATATGTATGTTAATCGGATTGGTGGATTTAGAATTTGTGGGTTTTATTACTCTACTAATTTTGCATTATTATAAAAGAAAACAAGGACAGTAAGTTTGATTGTGGAGACTTATGTGTATGAAAAAAATAGGATAAAGGAAGTTGAGCTAAAGAAAGATGGAGTATAATTCAAGTAGAGCGGGGCTGCAATTGTTGAATCAGGTATACAGCCTTGACATTTAACAATTGGCCTATCTACACAAAGATGGGTGGAGTTTTGGAAAGTAACATTTACCATTTAACATGATATTTTCAGCAATGTTTCCATGGTAACGGAAAAAGTGCAATAAAATGAAATCCTAAAAATAGCATAAGGTACTACTAGACCATAAAAAGAATGTGTCAATGATGTTTCGTGGAAATATCTCTGCTGGTTTTAGAGTTATCCTCCGGAAATGCCCTTCTACAAAAATATATTTTCAGCAATGTTTCTATGGTTACAGAAAAAAGCACAAAAAGTGAAAACCTAAAAATAGCAAAAGGCACTACTAGACCATAAGAACAATGTGTCTATGAAGTTTCATGGAAATATCTCTGCTGGTTTTAGAGTTGTGCTCCGGAAACGATTCTTACACAAAAATCTGCCATTTTCAGCAATGTTTCCATAGTTACAGAAAAAAAGTACAAAAAGTGAAAACCTTAAAATAGTAAAAGGCATTACTAGACCATAAGACTAATGTGCCTATGGAGTTCCGTGCATATATCTCAACCGGTTTTCCAGTTATGCTGCGGAAACGAACCTGGTACAAAAATATGATATTTTCAGCAATGTTTCCATGGTTACGGAAAAAGTGCAATAATGAAAACATAAAAATAGCAAAAGGCACTACTAGACCATAAGAACAATGTGTCTATGACGTTTCATGGAAATATCTCTGCTGGTTTTAGAGTTGTGCTCCGGAAACGATTCTTACACAAAAATCTGCCATTTTCAGCAATGTTTCCATGGTTACAGAAAAAAGTTCAAAAAGTGAAAGCCTTAAAATAGCAAAAGGCACTACTAGACCATAAGACCAATGTGTCTATGAAGTTTCGTGGGAATATATCTTCTGGTTTTAGAGGTATGCTCCGGAAAAGAACCTGGTACAAAAATATGATATTTTCAGCAATGTTTCCATGGTAACGGAAAAAATTCAAAAAATGAAAACCTAAAAATAGCAAAAGGCACTACTAGACCATAAGACCAACGTGTGTTTGAAGTTTCGTGGAAATATCTCTACTGGATTAAGAGTTATGCTCCGGAAACCATTCGTACGGACGGACAGACAGAACCGAAAGAGAGTCGGAAGAGATGATGCCTTTTCAATGCGGTGTTCTTCGATATGGTCAAGCGCCAGACCGATAGCACATGCTTCCGCAGAGAAAATGGAGGCAACATCCGGGAGTCGTATAGAGGAGCAGTGATTAGGTGTACAGCATGCTGCCGCAACATTATCACCATCTTTTGATATGTCAGTGTAGATCTCAACATGGTCAGGGGAAGCCCTAATACACTCCCTAAAGGAGGATTTGTGTTCTTCGGGTAATGCACTGGATTTTGTCCTCTAATGTAGAGATAAATTGATATCAGGTGTTTGAAGGAGCCATGGCGGTACATCCGATATGGTATACTCGTAAAAGGGCAACAGTTCCACTATACAAGAAGACATAACACGAATATACCGCAGTCTCCCAGAACACGCACCTCGCACAACATACACACAAGCACTGCATACATGGGAGGCCGTCCTTACATGACCATAGCTGTTAATAGGACGTTAATTAATCAAACAAACAAACAAACAATGGTGTCAAAATTTATATTTAGTTCCAGCAAAACTTTTGAAATTCTGATGCCAAATGTTGGTATGAGCTTTTGATTTTGTCTGAATATGTCCTGGTGTTGTGGATTAAATACAAGATCGAATGCAGGGTTTTTGGGATTGGATTTAAGTTGAGCAGCATACTACATCGACAATTTCTTTCGTCGATCGTCTAGAGATGGCTCATTATCTTAGCTAGTAAAGGATATGCATCATTTACAAATGGGTCGAAATGTCTCGTCAAACCATACCGCGATTCGGGTCATGACACGTGTGTATAAAGGTGAGGCTAGATCCTATACCGTTGAGCCAGATTGCCGGGAAACTAGAACACTTCTGCGTGCAGGTATACCACGCCAAATTTCAGGTCGGTCAAATGTCTAAAGATACGGCTCCGTAGCAGACGGTTTGTTTGTTTGAGTTTTACGGCCCATCGACAACTAAGGTCATTTAGGGCCAAACTACAAGTCATGCATTAATATCAGGATAAAAGATCAGGGTAAGAAAAGGCAGGTAAGGACTAAAACACAGATTGTAAACGTTTGATAAAAAGAAGGTTTGCATGGGATAAAATAGTTTTGGCTAAAACACATGAGAAAACTCATGCACAATGTTGATGAAACGATGAAATGTTGAGTTGATACGATGATGAGAAAACGTTCATATTTTGCTTAAAATACCGATCTCTTTGAGATAATTAAAAATACGAGTATGTCTCACGGCATGAAACAAAGTGCACATGTCGGGGACATCATAGTACTTATCTCGTACGTGTTTAAAATCAATACAATGGGAAAAAACATGATTTACTGTGAGAGGAGAATCACAGGCATGGCATGTAGGATGATTCTCCCCTCTCAATAGATAGGAATGTGTAAAATATATGTGTCCAATTCGGAGGCGATAGAGAACAACTTCCTCTCTGCGGTCTCTCCGACTGGACAGATTAGGATTAAGAGTAGGTTGTATTTTAAACAGTTTATTATTTGTTTCGGTAGACCACCTTTGTTGCCAATGGTGTTTAATGGCTGACTGAATGTAAGGTTTGATGTCGGTGTAAGGTAGTTTCAAATGTGTTAATGAAAGGTGGATTTATGTTCTTCGGGTAATGCACTGGACTTTGCCCTTTCATGCAAAGATAAATTGATATCAGGTGTTTGAATGAGCCATGGTGGTACATCCGATATGATGTACTCGTCAATGGTGTCGAAATTTATATTTAGTTCCTGCAAAAACTTTGAAATTCTGATGCCAAATGTTGGTATGAGCTTTTGATTTTGTCTGAATATGTCCTGGTGTTGTGGATTAAATACAAGATGGAATGCGGGGTTTTTGGGATGGGATTTCAGTTGAGCAGCATACTGTAAGGATAATTTCTTTCGTCGATCGTCTAGAGATGGCTCATTAGCTTCCACATGGAGACTCTTCACAGGTGTTGATCGAAAAGCTCCAAGTGCCAGACGCAGTCCCTGATTCTGGATAGGGTCTAGCATCTGTAGATAGGAGCTGCGAGCCGATCCATAGACAATCGAGCCGTAGTCAAGTTTTAATCTAATGAGTGCCCGGTAGATACGCAGAAGCATTTCACAGTCTGCACCCCAGTCAGAATAGGACAGAACACGTAGAATGTTCAGCGCATTCGAGCACTTATCCTTCAGATGTTTTATGTGTGGAACAAAGGACAGTTTCCAATCAAATAATTGAGTGTGAGGTCTGGATCGTTGTGTGGTTTTCGTTTTTGACAAAAATGCATACAGACAGTTTTTGATCTTGAAAATCTAAAGCCATTTTCGTCAGCCCAATTTTGTAATTTGCCTAAACATTGTTGTAGTTGTCGTTCTATTGTGTGCATATTCCTTGATCTGTCGAGAAATCATCCACAAATAGAGACCCTGTAGATTGACCAAGACATTTGGTTATGCTGTTAATTTTAAGCCAAAAAGTGTGACAGACAGGATACCACCCTGAGGGACACCCATCTCCTGTTTTTGTGTTTCTGAATAAGTTGAACCCGTTCGATGGCCCTGCAGGTAGGGCGTTAGAATTGTACCTGCTGCCCCTATTGCATGATCGTAAAAGGCGACTAAATTTAGGATCTTATCTTTTCTCTTCTTCCTAACTGACTTTATCTTTCCTAATGCCTCCCTTGGCATCGCCTCACTTTTGGCCTTGAGTTGAGCGTTCGCCCCTGTGAGGAAGGCTCTGGGTTCTGTCCCCTGGCCGAGACACACCAAAGTCTATAAAAGTGGTAGTTTCTGCTCCTGCTTAGCGCTCAGCATACAGGGAGTGGGACGACTGGTTCGCCCGTTGTCAGTATAATGTGACCGGGTGGGGTGTGTTGCTTGGTGTCTTCGGCGGCATGCTTCAGTGATATAGCACTATAAAAAGGGCAATAGTTCCACTATACAAGAAGACACAACACGAATATACCGCAGTCTCCCAAAACACGCACCTCGCACAACATACACGCAACACTACGCATACATGGGAGGCCGTCCTTACATGACCATAGCTGTTAATAGGACGTTAATAAATCAAACAAACAAACAAACAAGAACCCGTTCGAACTTTGAAATGCCTGTCAGATATGAAATTTGAAACAAGAGGCCCAGAGGGCCTGTATCGCTCACCTGGTTTTTTGTTAGTAATTATCTCAAGACTCTGACAATTAGAAAAATAAGCAAAATTGACTCCCCAAGTTAAATTTTGAATCACAACCATACAATGATGCTATTGATACCATACAAATATTCTATCCAATACATAGGTTCAGAGACAAAGTAATTTATATGAAAGTAGTAGCCTAATTTACCTTTTTGACCTCGCATCTATTGCCGTCTAAGGCCCCGGGGGTCAGCCCTATCATTTGTACAATTTCAAATCCCAACCCTATAAGGATGCTACCATTGCATTATAAGTGCTCTTCCATTCTTAGTTGCAGAGAAGAAGCCTGGAAATAGCCAAAATTGGCCCCTTTTGACCCCGCCCCTCAGGCCCCCGAGGAGTCAGCCCCATCATTTGCACAATTTGGAATTTACCCTATAAGGATTCTACCATTGCATTATGGGTGCTATACCACGCTTAGTTGCAGAGAAGAAGTCATTTATATGGAAAAAGCCAAATTGACCCCTTTTGACCCGCCCCTCAAGCCCCCGGGGGTCAGCCCTATTATTTGCACAAATTTTAATCCCCACCCTAGAAGGATCCTACCATTGCATTATGGGTGCTATACCATGCTTAGTTGAAGAGAAGAAGTCTTTTATATGGAAATAGCCAAATTAACCCCGCCCCTCAGGCCCCCGGGGGGTCAGCCCTATCATTTGCACAATTTTGAATCCCCACCCTTTAAGGATGTTACCATTGCATTATGGGTGCTATACCACGCTTAGTTGCAGAGAATACGTCATTTATATGGAAAAAGCCAAATTGACCCCTTTTGACCCGCCCCTCAAGCCCCCGGGGGGGGGGGGGTCAGCCCTATCATTTGCACAATTTTGAATCCCCACCCTATAAGGATGTTACCATTGCATTATGGGTGCTATATCACGCTTAGTTTCAGAGAAAAAGTCGTTTATATGGAAATAGCCAAAATGGCCCCTTTTGACCCCGCCCCTCAGGCTCCCAAACATATATGAATTTCGTCTGGTCCAGCTACCGAGTCCTTTGATTTATCGAGGGACTCGGCAGTTCTGGTAGCTCGAAAGGCCTATTGTAACTTTCAGAATTTGAGGATTTAAAATTTAGACGTCTCTTTTCTTTCTCTTTTTAAATTTTTGGAGTTTTTTATTAATGAGGTGGAAGGATGGTGTTGTTTTTCTTTTCCCACTTATTTCGCCTATCATTTCCCAAACTTTCTTCGAAGATGTATTGGTGTTAATTTTTGAAACGTACTCTTTCCAAGTACTTTTCTTGTCGGACTTAATAGACCTTCGAGCTATAGCTCTCCATATTTAGGGCTTTTCACCATTTCGGTGAAAAGACCTATTGTTTTTGTTCTGTTTTTTATTATTATTATTATATATAATGTAAGTTAACAAGCTAACCGATACTTACATTATATATGTGATCGGCTTCTTAGGTAAAATATGTGTTTTCGTTTAAATATCATATACAGTGTATATAACAATAATGACAATAAAAAAGCTAACCGAATTTTATAACATGTATATAATATATATAATTAATTTTTCATACGGGCATCCACTTGAAACATCATGATATACACGTGCATATCAAAAGGTCTCCAATACTTTCAAATGACATGGGTATCAAATTACTAGTAAACGTTTCTGTCATAATTTGCGTGCCCCTGTGTCTTGGCTGAGGTGATCAAGATTGAATTTTACGGTCTCGGAATAGCAGTTGAGACTGCTTGTTTTACACATGTTCAAAGAAATTTAACTGTCGAAAACAGATATATCTAGAATTAATATCCCAGGAAAAGTTACATAATATAAGACCACGATCGAGAGCATCGTGGGTAGCGATATGCCAAGGTCGTCTCATTGCAGGCGGTGTACGGGACTCGCAAATTATTTAGTCTAGATGAAATAAATGATTATTCTAATTATTGGTTTATGTAAATAATGAATGTACTAATGTGCAATATTTCCAACGTTGGACATTTTTATTTTGCTATAATTAATATTGCTGCTGCTATCGTTTGTGCGATGAGATGAGATGAGGAGGTTTTGCAGAGTCATCTCTGTTTTCCCTGTCGACACCAAAATAAAACTTGTATTGCAAGAACGCGACCGGGTATTCTGTTTTTCCTGCAACTTTTTCATTATACATACAGAAGATGGTAATCAAAACGAAAGCAAATTGCCTGTTATTTACACAGAATGTTCATTCCGGTGATTGTGACGTTACTGTTTGGCGGGATTGACTGCCGTTTCATTCATTCCTACTAAAAGTGACGTCACTGGAATGTTCGGGATCAAGTCAACAACTTTAGAAATTGAATCAAACGAAAGAAATTAAACATCTATTTACTGACATCGTAATATTTTCCAATTGCTACTATTACAGGAAATTCTTATTATCCGATATTGGGTTTTGTGCCCGACTAATGTCGATATCAGAGCTGAAAATGCATTGTTTCTTGATATTATTCCGCTTCTTCTGTTGACTTTTTAATTTGTAAAATGAACTTAATCCGCGAAGGGCGTCAGAACGCTTGTTTTCAACGTGAATAAACACCGTAGTGATAAAGACCTTCCAAGTGAAAATTTGCATCAGGGAAATAGGGACACAAAAAGACTATTTTCTCCAAAAGTAAGTAAGTTACACTACATTAATTTTGCCGGAACACTTAAAAAATCGTTCTGATTTCAGAACAATTGGAATTATGAAGATACCTCTTACAGTATTTTTATTATTTTTAATTTTTAATTATTCTACACTTTTTTTGTGTGCAAAATATCTTCAAAATGGTAAGAGGTATGCCAATGGTCTTATTGTTATATTGTATGGCATGAGTTGAAGGGGTGACCGCAACATTTTTAAGTAGGTCAAAAATCCAAGATGGCCGCCATGACCTTATACCTAAAAAGTTTAAAACAGCCATAACTCTAAAACCGTTCAAGATACAGCAAATATTTTTGATGTTTTATGTAGATCGTATAAAAGACTAACTTTTATTCAATTACAGCAATTAGGTCAAAGGTCAAACAAAAAAGTTCGCTATGGGGTCAAAGTTCACGAATTTTCATTTTTAGCTCACCTGGCCCGAAGGGCCGGTGAGCTTATGTCATGGCGCGGCGTCCGTCGTCCGTCCGTCCGTCCGTCCGTCAACATTTCCTTTAAATCGCTACTAGTCATAGAGTTCTGCATGGATTGTAACCAAATTTGGCCACAAACATCCTTGGGGGAGGGGGAACAGAACTTGTATAAATTTTGGCTCTGTCCCCCCCGGGGCAGGAGGGGCGGGGCCCAATAGGGGTAATAAAGGTAAATCCTTTAAATCGCTTCTCGTCATAGAGCTCTGAATGGAATGTAACCAAATTTGGCCACAAACATTCTTTGGGGAAGGGGAACAGAACTTGTTTAAATTTTGGCTCTGGTCCTCCGGGGGCAGGAGGAGCGGGGCCCAATAGGGGAAATAGAGGTAAATCCTTTAAATCGCTACTAGTCATAGAGTTCTGAATGGAATGTAACCAAATTTGGCCACAAACATCCTTGGGGGAGGGGGAACAGACCTTGTATAAATTTTGGCTCTGACCCCCCGGGGGCAGGAGGGGCGGGGCCCAATAGGGGAAATAGAGGTAAATCCTTTATATCTCTACTTGTCCTAGAGTTCTGCATGGATTGTAACCAAATTTGGCCACAAACATCCTTGGGGTAAGGGGAACAGAACTTGTATAAATTTTGGCTCTGGTCCCCTGGGGGCAGGAGGGGCGGGGCCCAATAGGGGAAATAGAGGTAAATCCTTTAAATCACTACTAGTCATAGAGTTCTGCATGGATTGTAACCAAATTTGGCCACAAACATCCTTGGGGTAAGGGGAACAGAACTTGTATAAATTTTGGCTCTGGTCCCCTGGGGGCAGGAGGGGCGGGGCCCAATAGGGGAAATAGAGGTAAATCCTTTAAATCGCTACTAGTCATAGAGTTCTGCATGGATTGTAACCAAATTTGGCCACAAACATCCTTGGGGGAAGGGGAACAGAACTTGTATAAATTTTGACTCTGGCCCCCCGAGGGCAGGACGGATGGGGCCCAATAGGGGAAATAGAGGTAAATCCTATAAATCACTTCTTGTCCTAGAGTTTTGCTTGGATTGTGACCAAATTTGGCCATAAACATCCTTGGGGGAAGGGGAACAGAACTTGTATAAATTTTGGCTCTGACCCCCTGGGGGCGGGAGGGGTGGGGCCCAATAGGGGATTTAGAGGTTAATATTAAAATTCCTTCAGAGAGGAAACAATGAACCTGTATTCAGAACATTACTTGGCATTACAAACCAGGTGAGCGATACAGGCCCTCTGGGCCTCTTGTTTTGATTTTGCGAAATTTCTTTTTACATATCGATGCAGAATGTCATTCTGATGAATTTGGTGTCTTTTATTTTTCGGTAGCACTTCCGGTTAATGCTGTATGCCATTTTGAACATTCCTTTGATCTTTGCGAAATTCCCGCCAAAATGTTTAACATTATATATTGTCGAACTGAATGACTAATAAAGTCTACAATTGCTATAGAAAAGACCCCTCTAATGTTCTCTAACGTTTGATATGATTTTCATCTTCATCAAAAAAACAAAATGGCCGCTATGACGTCATATCTTAAAATTTAAAAATGCTTATAACTCACTAACAGTTCTTTTCACAGAGTTCATCCAATAATATTTTTTGCAGATAATCTTAAGCGTAAACTTTTTCTCTCTACATGTTATTACAAAAAATGGCAACTTCCGGTTTTCGGTAAGGGTCAAATGTTAAAGTTCCTGTTTTTAACAATAAACTTGAAAACTTTTCTCCTGAAGTTCTGTAAGGTCTATGATCTTCATATTTCATATATAAGATGTCCAGGGGATGGGCTATGAAGTCAGATATTAGGAATGACCTTGACCCATATTCAAGGTCACATGAGTCATATATGTTCAAATCTTTAAATGACTCAACAATAACCAAAATGACAAGAGTCTTCATACGTTCAAGGTCACAGGGGTCCAGAGTTTAAATATACATACCGGGGTATATATACTTAACAACACCGCAAGTCAGATGACGTTAAGGCGCATTCGATCTCGTTATCATTTGCTCGAACGAATTTGGAAATATGAATTGGATTAAGATGAGAGTTCTCTTCGGCTGATCAAACTTAATCTGCGCAAAGAAAGATAACTCCCCCTAAAAACCTATGTAACAGTATATTTCTTTATAAGTGATTACAACTCCCCCTAAAAACCTATGTAACAGTATATTTATAAGTGATTACGCTTGTTCATATGTTGGTAAGCAAGTCGAAATGACTCAACAATAACCAAAATGACAAGAGTCTTCATACGTTCAAGGTCACAGGGGTCCAGAGTTTAAATATACATACCGGGGTATATATACTTAACAACACCGCAAGTCAGATGACGTTAAGGCACATTCGATCACGTTATCATTTGCTTGAACGAATTTAGATATATGAATTGGATTAAGAGGAGAGTTCTCTTCGGCTGATCAAACTTCATGCAGATCTTCACTAAAATATTTTTATTCGGGGCTAAAAGTCAAGGTCATTTATTGGTTACAACTTCAAAACCCATGCATTACCTAGTTCTTAACTTACCTGGCAATGACGGTATTGTAAACTAAATATAGTGAAAAGCCCGCCAAATTGTCTATGACAATTTTTAGTTTAAAATTGTTATAGTTTGAGACGGTTGGCGAAGCCAAGTACCTCCTCAGAGCTGAATTTCTACCAGATCTATGAATCATTTGACAGACGGAACTTTGTAGGTTTTGGCACGGATTTTGGTATGGTTTTTGTAGCGATAGAAGTGAGCGCTTCTGTGAAAATTTTAATGGGGTCATCGAGGTTTAAAAATTATCCGCGATGAGCTTCTCGGCGCACAAGATTTTAAACTGAGCCCAATCCGCCTAGTGTAAATTCCAACGAGGAATCGGCTCCTCAAGTTTGGGTGACCCTATGTGTTTTAATATAATTGCAAAGTGATCGCTTCCACAAAGATCATCGTTGACCCTTCAATCATAATCCAGAAGAATTGATGGATGGCATAACGATAGATCAATGTGGGTAAGCGAGCCAGAGGCAGGGTGTAAATATGTTGGGGCATTGGTGTTATAAAGACATAAGCTGTTTTATCAATAAACTCTTCGATACGTCTACCTCTATCATCAGTACCTGGGGAGCCCCAGAGGCTATTATGACCGTTAAAGTCACCCATGATAATATATGGCACTGGTAGTTGCGATACGAGGTTACTTAGTTCATCACAACTAAATGGATTATTTGGAGGTAAATACATACAACAGATTGTTATTTTTCTGTGAAGAGTTGCACTTACGGCAATAGCTTGTAGGGTGGTATTTAGCTGGATGTGTCTGTGGGGAACGTTTTTATGCACCGTCACCGCCACACCACCTGATGCCCGGCCGCCTGTTGTAAGAGTGTTGGTGTATAATGTAAATTGTCTGAGATCGATGGTGTCTTTCAGCATTATTTCTTGGAGGCAGAATATGGATGGGTTCTTTGCTTGTACAAGATGTTTCAGTTCTTATATGTTCGCTTTAAATCCGCTTATGTTCCATTGTTTGTTTGTTTGTTTGTTTGATTAATTAAAGTCCTATTAACAGCTATGGTCATGTAAGGACGGCCTCCCATGCATGCGGCGTGTTTGTGTGTATGTTGTGCGAGGTGCGTGTTTTGGGAGACTGCGGTATATTCATGTTGTGTCTTCTTGTATAGTGGAACTTTTGCCCTTTTTATAGTGCTATATCACTGAAGCATGCCGCCGAAGACACCAAGCAACACACCCCACCCGGTCACATTATACTGACAACGGGCGAACCAGTCGTCCTACTCCCTTTCTGTTGAGCGCTAAGCAGGAGCAGAAACTACCACTTTTACAGACTTTGGTGTGTCTCGGCCAGGGGACAGAACCCAGAGCCTTCCTCACAGGGGCAGCAGGTACAATTCTAACGCCCAGATCTGCAGGGCCATTGTAATGATTGTGTTTAGTCATGATGCTCCCTGAGGATAGCTTGTCGGACCGACATGACTCTTTGAAGTAGGTTGTTTGTGTGACGATAAATGTGCTGTCACCTAACTCGCTGTCGTCCGAGAGAACATCATAGATGTTCCGACTATGGAACAGGGTCCATCTGATCCCAATCTGATTAAAATATAGATCCTTATTATCACTACGTTTGATATGAGGCTCTATTGAACGGAGTGATTATAAGGATCTGTATTTCAATCAGATTGATCTTGATCCCTTACTGGGCTGTTGTTAATTGCTGGGAGCCTCGACAGCCTTACTTTGTGGTGGTTTTGGTCTGCCGTTGCTCCTGCGGTAGTGTAGTTTGCTGGTCGCTTGGCGTTACCAGCAAGCTTTTTAACGTCAATAGACGGTTGAGATAGAGTACGTCTTATGACGAGAGGCGGTAAATTTTTGTTCGTATGCTTGGTGTTGTATGAATTTATGTTGTGTACTTCCTGGAAACGCCGGGTGGAATTGACGTTTTAGCTCCAGGTTGCCCAGCAGGTGGTTTTGGAGGTTGTTTCACTGGACCCGACTTGAACCGATTCGGGTCCCCCATAATGACTTTGCAGGCCTTAGCATCAGCCATGTTAGGCACATCAACCAAGGCCTGGACTGACGCATGTTTGACTGTGACACTGTCAACAGGCGTCATTTTGCGCAAGTGATCTAGTGCATATGTAGCAACATTCAGGTCTGAACACTCGACTATCCTCATAGCTTCAGGGAAGGAGACTTGTTTGTTTGTTTGTTTGATTTATTAACGTCCTATTAACAGCTATGGTCATGTAAGGACGGCCTCCCATGTATGCGTAGTATTGCGTGTATGTTGTGCGAGGTGCATGTTTTGGGAGACTGCGGTATATTAGTGTTGTGTCTTCTTGTATAGTGGAACTATTGCCCTTTTTATAGTGCTATAACACTGAAGCATGCCGCCGAAGACACCAAGCAACACACCCCACCCGGTCACATTATACTGACAACGGGCCAACCAGTCGTCCAACTCCCTGTATGCTGAACGCTAAGCAGGAGCAGAAACTACCACTTTTATAGACTTTGGTGTGTCTCGGCCAGGGGACAGAACCCAGAGCCTTCCTCACAGGGGCGAACGCTCAACTCAAGGCCAAAAGTGAGGCGATGCCAAGGGAGGCATTAGGAAAGATAAAGTCAGTTAGGAAGAAGAGAAAAGATAAGATCCTAAATTTAGTCGCCTTTTACGATCATGCAATAGGGGCAGCAGGTACAATTCTAACGCCCTACCTGCAGGGCCAAGGGGCACCTCGGGTATATTTGACCCGTAATATCTCCCTCTCCTGAATCCAGGCAGGACATGTGCGAGCAGACGCAGCATGGTCAACCCCCCAATTGACGCAGTGATGGTAGACAATGTCACAATCGTCTTTTTCGTCGTCACCTTCACGGCCACAGTACTGACATACCATCTGTCGTCTACATTTGCTCTCATGATGGCCGTACCTCTGGCAGTTACTGCACCTCAATGGATTAGGGATGTAGGCAGCGACATTGTAACGTTGGTTACCAATAGTTACGCTTTGTGGTAATGTTTATAAAAAGTGTGTGTTGGGACCAAGGTCTCCATGAAAGCTGGGTCCACGTCCCGAGACTGGGTGCACTGGTCTCTTGCGGATGCACACCACTTTTTGGGGGTGTGATGTGCTTCCGGGTAATATCGGTGTAGCTGAAGGCTTTCAAAGTAGCTCCAATTTTGAGCCAACCTGTTTGCGCCGTGGGTTGCATCTCGTATCCGGGGGAAAGTAGGTCCTGGTGGTTGAATAGGTTTTGGCCTCGTTTTTCTCTTCCTTTTTTTTACTGCTACACACTACTTTGGCTTCAGACTCCCGGTTAGACGAGAGGTAATAGTGGGCCCTGTAATTATCAACTCGGCTGGTCAATGTCGCCGAGCCCGTTGGTGCGTAGGATTTTCCAAGAAGGCGGTGGCTTAAGGGAGCATTGTCGAGCTTAATTTGGATTGTCCATGATTCTGATCGATTCTTTCCCGGGTTTACTTACACCGGACCTTATATTTATTATTAATTTCTCGCGAGCGGTGGCTGTTTCATTCAAAATAATGTCATTCCGAGTATACTACTAAACCTGTGTATACCCTGACACTGTTGACATTGGATTATCCATGTCATCATGAGTGTCCCCCTGTTGGGCTCCGAGGTGGGTGGGGGCACAGTTAGCGAATCGTAATAAACTCTAAAAGATGGCTTCCAAAAACAAACAAAATGAACTACAGCCAAAATCTCCCCAAAAGGAATCAACTACAAATCAACAAACAAAAAGCGGTACAACAAACACATTCCCACAGTTTCTGGTCATGTCCTCTACACGAAGAACCTCCTTGGAACCACCAGTTTTGCCGGCCTCACTGTGTGTGTAAAACCACACTCATCATAAGACATAAACAGAGCCGTCACTGTAAAATACAATGTAATTACATACCGTATTCAAACCATTAGTGCCCAGGTTGTTTAAAAAACTGGAAAAAATAAGAAGCTGCTTTATAATAGTAAATCATTGCAGTTTTGATAGTTTTAATCATATGCCCAGGTTGCAAAAAGGGAAGGGGCGCTTATAGGGACATTGGCTTTTTTGTTTATTTGTTTAATTAACGTCCTATTAACAGCTATGGTCATGTAAAGACGGCCTCCCGTGTATGTTGTGCGAGGTGCGTGTTTCGGGAGATTGCGGTATATTCATGTTGTGTCTTCTTATATAGTGGAACTGTTGCCTTTTTTACAGTGCTATATCACTGAAGCATGCCGCCGAAGACACCAAGCAACCCACCCCACCCGGTCACATTATACTGACAATGGGCGAACCAGTCGTCCCACTCCCTGTACGTTGAGCGCTAAACAAGAGCAGAAACTACCACTTTTATAGACTTTGGTGTCTCGGCCAGGGGACAGAACACGGAGCCTTCCTCACAGGGGCGAACGCTCAACTCAAGGCCGAAAGTGAGGCGGTGCCAAGGGAGGCATTATGAAGGATAAAGTCATTTAGGAAGAAGAGAAAAGATAGATCCTAAGTTTAGTCGCCTTTTACGATCATGCAATAGGGGCAGCAGGTACAATTCTAACGCCCTACCTGCAAGGGCCAACCGACAGCAAGAATATGACTTACTAGTAAACTCTTTTATATGACATCTCAATTTCAATAGACAGTTCAAATGCTTATGTATTATTTGAAAATAAATAAGTGTTTTCATTATCCATAACTATCTACTTAATTGAATAATATTTTTCAGTATTTAAGTCATATGATATGCCTATTTCTAACTGATCATGCAATATCTTCTTTTACTTCTAGCTGCATTTCCCTCGGGAGGTTTGCAGAACCTTCTTGGAAAAAATTTTGCCTTGCAAATTCACTTATGCAATGTCTCCGGATCACAAATCTACATAAGATTCTTTTGCAACATACGTGTTAAAGTATAGTGATCAATTATTACATCACAATGTCGAGAAAACTTTCAATTATTCACTCTAAAGCCTACTTGGATTAAAGATGAGTATCTAAATTTTTGAGACAATCAAGTCAAGTATACATTTATATCTTAGGTAATGGATACAATCTAATTTACCTATGGTATATTTTATATAATTATAATATATGCAAAAATTAAATAAATACATTTTGAGTGAACTCTCTCATTTTGCTGTAGATGATGGATGCTTTGTTTGTAAGCTGAAATTTTTCATTGAAGAAGGACCTATATCAGCAAAAGCATTATGTGGAAATATGCAAGGTGAATATTTCATAATACATTAAATGATAAATTATATATAATTAGTGGTTTATTGAGAAAAATCATAAACACTATTATTTGTAGCTCACCTGGCCCGAAGGTCATGGCGCGGCGTCCGTCCGTCCGTCCGTCAACATTTCCTATAAATCGCTACTTATCCTAGAGTTCTGCATGGATTGTAACCAAATTTGGCCACAAACATCCTTGGGGGAGGGGGAACAGAACTTGTATAAATTTTGGCTCTGACCCCCCGGGGGCAGGAGGGGCGGGGCCCAATAGGGGAAATAGCTGTAAATCCTTTAATCGCTACTTGTCCTAGAGTTTGGCATGGATTGTAACCAAAATCAGCCACAAACATCCTTGGGGGAAGGGGAACAGAACTTGTATAAATTTTGGCTCTGATCCCCCAGGGGCAGGAGGGGCGGGGCCCAATAGGGGAAATAGAGGTAAATCCTTTAAATCGCTACTTGTCATAGAGTTGTGAATGGAATGTACCCAAATTTGGCCACAAACATCCTTGGGGGAAGGGGAACAGAACTTGTTTAAATTTTGGCTCTGACCCCCCAGGGGCAGGAGAGGCGGGGCCCAATAGGGGAAATAGAGGTAAATCCTTTAAATCGCTACTTGTCATAGAATTGTGAATGGAATGTAACCAAATTTGGCCACAAACATCCTTGGGGGAAGGGGAACAGAACTTGTTTAAATTTTGGCTCTGACCCCCCAGGGGCAGGAGGGGCGGGGCCCAATAGGGGAAATAGAGGTAAATCCTATAAATCGCTACTTGTCCTAGAGTTTTGCTTGGATTGTGACCAAATTTGGCCTCAAACATCCTTGAGGTAAGGGGAACAGAACTTGTGTAAATTTTGGCTCTGACCCCCTGGGGGCAGGAGGGATGGGGCCTAATAGGGGATTTAGAGGTTAATATTAAAATTCCTTCAGAAAAGAAACAATGAACCTGTATTCAGAACATTACTTGGCATTACAAACCAGGTGAGCGATACAGGCCCTCTGGGCCTCTTGTTCATCTTGGTTTGTAATTATTACTGTAATAACAATGATCAATACATGTAATTATGAAACTTTGTTGTGAGAGTCTTCATGTTTTCAATATTCTTTTCTTTACTCGTTGTTGATTAGAACTATGGCCAGCATATGCATTTAGACAGCAGCAAGATCCACATGAATTTTCTCTACATAAGCATGTGCCATCGGTCTGGCGCTTGACCATATCGAAGAACACCGCATTGAAAAGGCAATCATCTCTTCCGACTCTCATTCGGTTCTTCAGGCTTTGAAATCAAGGAACCCTAGAAACACCTTAATCCAAAAATCTTTTCATCCGAACATTTCGATTATCTTCTTAAACTCGAATTACTTATCTCTGGATTCCCAGCCATGTGGGTGTAAAGGGGAATGAAAAGGCCGATAAAGCAGCTAAGACTGCTCTTTGCCTAGCACAAACACATTTGAAACTACCTTACACCGACATCAAACCTTACATTCAGTCAGCCATTAAACACCATTGGCAACAAAGGTGGTCTACCGAAACAAATAATAAACTGTTTAAAATACAACCTACTCTTAATCCTAATCTGTCCAGTCGGAGAGACCGCAGAGAGGAAGTTGTTCTCTATCGCCTCCGAATTGGACACATATATTTTACACATTCCTATCTATTGAGAGGGGAGAATCATCCTACATGCCATGCATGTGATTCTCCTCTCACAGTAAATCATGTTTTTTCCCATTGTATTGATTTTAAACACGTACGAGATAAGTACTATGATGTCCCCGACATGTGCACTTTGTTTCATGCCGTGAGACATAATCGTATTTTCAAACTGGCTCAAAATGATCGGCATTTTTAACAATATTTGAACGTTTTCTCATCTTATCTTATAATCATATTAACGCAAAACTTATCGTTTCGTTAACATTGTGCATGAGTTTTCTCATGTGTTTTAGCCAAAACTATTTTATCCTAAGCAACTCCTTTTATATAATCAACATTTACAAATTTTGTTTTAGTTTTTACATGTCTTTTTCTTATCCTAATCTTTTAGATACAGTCCTTGTTTATATCCTAATACTAATGCCTGCCTTGTACTTTGGCCCTAAATGACCTTAGTTGTCGACGGACCGTAAAACTCAAACGAACAAACAAACAAACAAACAAAATGTCATAGTACTTAAACCCAACCCCAGAGATGGGAATGTTAGGCCCTATAAGAGAATAAACCAAAACCAGGCCCGGGACATTCAATCCCACGCGGGAAGGGACTTCACGGGTGACCTTTCTGCCCTCGGGGGTTAAATGTTAGTGTGCCTCACAGCACTGCAAATCCAGGGGGCCCTAGTCCTGACAAGGGTAGCGGGATTGACATTCACCACCTTTAAGTCTAGAAGGCCTCAATGGGAAAGGACATAGCCCCCTGGTGAACAGGGGTAGAACAACACGCACAACATCACAAAATCAGACCACACATTAAGGGAGTCACCTACAACATTCCACACCACACGAATACAACCAGCTTCATTAGTTAACACATCAGTAGGGCGACACGACTTGTCAACATCAAAGGGTAAACAACATCGGTCCTACTGACATTCGATCTTCCCCAATTACCTCACACCGTCAGTAACGGTATCAACACACTCCCAGTTACACCTTTCAGTGAGCGACCCCAAAACTATAGGCTAATTCAACAAAACAAGCACAAAGCCCCTGAACGGAACACAAACAAACCATACCCCAAGCTGTCTCAGGCACACCTGCAACCACAAAGACAATACTTACACCAGCAATTAGCGGCATTACACAAAAACTAACACTCAAACAGGCGGACTCACAGGTAGCACTTCAGCCAGTGACTTAATTTTGTTTGCGTTTTACGGCCCATCGACAACTATGGTCATTTAGGGCAGGCATTAGTACCAGGATATAAACAAGGACTGTATCTAAAAGATCAGGATAAGAAAAAGGCAAGCAAAAACTAAAACAAAATACTAAATGTTGATTTAATAAAAAGAGTTATTTGTTTGTTTGTTTGATTAATTAACGTCCTATTAACAGCTATGGTCATGTAAGGACGGCCTCCCACATGAGAAAACCCATGCACAATGTTGACGAAACGATGAGTTGATATGAATATAAGACGAGATGAGAAAACGTTAAAAAAATACGATTATGTCTCACGGCATGAAACAGAGTGTACGTGTCGGAGAAATCATAGTTCTGATCTCGTGTGCGTTTAAAATCAATGCAATACAATAAGAGATGCTCCACTGTGAGAGGAGAATCCTCCCCTCAATAAATAGGAATGTGTAAAATATGTGTCCAATTCTCCGACTGGCCCAATCTGATTAAAATACAGATCCTTATTATCACTACGTTGGAGTGGTTATAAGGATCTTTATTTCAATCAGATTGCAACTGGACAGATTTGGTTGTAGGTTGTAAGGTCTGAATGTAAGGTTTGATGTCGGTGTAAGGTAGTTTCAAATCAATCGTAGTGATAATAAGGATCTGTATTTTAATCACATTGGGCGAAGAGCAGTCTTAGCTGCTTTATCGGCCTTTTTATTTCCCTTTATACCCACATGGCTGGGAATCCAGTGATAAGTAATTTGAGTTTTAGAAGACAATTGAAATGTTCGGATCAAAATATTTTGGATGTGTTTCTAGAATTCCTTCAAAGACTGAAGAACCGAAGAGAGTCGGAACAGATGATTGCCTTTTCAATGCGGTGAATGACTAGACAAGAATGCATCAATACAATTAGCACATTATTCTTAGCGCTGGCGCACAGCTGTTTGAGATTTTCAACTCTACTGATTCAAGCGCTAGGGATAGGGATAGACGGCACTCCTGGAGAGCCGGAGGTACAGAGTACACTAGGCACATCTACAGACACATTATACACTACTGTATAGTCTGTATATACACCAATAGACACTCCATATTCAACACAATTCACCCCAATCACGGGCTATACTACAGACTCCCGAGTCTAGACCGTCGACACTTGTTAGGGTTACCTCCCCTTCATCGCCACTTACAACACCAGGCAGATAGTACATGAGGGCGAGAACGTTGGAACGCCCCTGGCCTTAAATGTAATATTATTGACCTAAAACAACTTTTATCGGACAATCCCAATTTGGACATTTTATAAATCTAAGAAACTGAAATAAGAAAAAAATTGAAAATGTTTGTTTGTTTGATTAATTAAATGCCAAAAATAAATGGTTATTATGAACCAATCCAATTCGGTAGCCCAACAACGGGATTAGCTATATATGTCCGAAACAATCTCGCCTTTAAGTGTATCCCCACTACAAATATCGCATCTAAAGTAGAAATGTTAGGGGTAGAAATACACAGTAAGATAGAGTCCTTCCTAATGCCTCCCTTGGCACCGCCTCACTTTTGGCGAACGCTCAACTCAAGGCCAAAAGTGAGGCGGTGCCAAGGGAGGCATTAGGAAAGATATAGTCAGTTAGGAAGAAGAGAAAAGATAAGATCCTAAATTTAGTCGCCTTTTACGATCATGCAATAGGGGCAGCAGGTACAGTTCTAACGCCCTACCTGCAGGGCCCTCACAAACAAAAACAAACAGTTAATGGTGATTTTGGAACTTTTATTTTTTACTTTAATATACTGAAAAATAACAAAAATTCAAATGGGGCAAAAAAGTAAGCACACGGACCCCTTATTTTTCTTCCTGATATAGAAAGAACAACCCTTTCCCTATTCATATACAAAATATTAACAAAAGTTTAATACTGGAACTTTTTCTATAAGGGGTTAAATTTGGCAAAAATGGCTGAAAATGGTGCATTTTGTAGCTCAAAATTAAGGGGTAGGGGTAGCATATGTTGTTATTCTGAGAAAAACTATTTGCCTTATTAACCAAAACTGGTATATTTTAAAAACAAACATCCATACATATCAAACACCTCATTAGGAAATTATGACTCTAATCTCTATCTTATACGGTCAAAACGGCAAAATTCCCATAAAATCCAATATTTTGTCAAGTAGGTATCTTTGAGTGGCAATAGCTCAAAAACGAGCACACGGACATATGTTTTTTATTCCATTTTATTTTATCGTCTGAACTCCTTTTTCCAAAAATCAATATGAGAAAAAAAGTTTAATACAAGAAAATTTTGACTTCTCAGAGGAGTACATCCTTCAGTTTGCAGATTGTTGCAGATGACATCTTTAAAACATGTTCCTTTTTGACAAACTTTCAAACGCCTATCTTAAAGTAACAATGAATTTGTATGGATGTTATGTTCATGTCTATGTATAGTATATGTATAAAAGACTCATGACTCGTGTATACATATTTGAAATAAATGACCATTTATTTTATCCAATGCACATGTAAATTCATGCAGTTGCACATTATAAAGTGATACATTTAACACCCATGTATAAAAACTTATATATACATGTATGATGAACATGTATGCATTTAATTTAATGTATATCAGAAACCTTTAACTAGCAAGTGAAAACTTAAATATCATGGTTGACAATATGTAGTGTCTTTTTTCTCATACAAAGGCAAATATCATGTTTATGAAAAGTTCGTAAAAAACATTTAAATGATATCAGCATATATATGATGAATTATCTGCAAACAAATATTTAATCTTTGCATATTACCAGTTATTACGTCTTTATTTTGTGAGTAAAATTCACGTCGTTTTTTTCTGAAAAGTGTGACGTTACAATCTATACTCACTTACAGGGGCAGATAACTCTGTAAACTGCAAATATAGAATATGTAGCATGAGAATTAAGGAAAGAATTTGTGATAGAGTGGGAGGAGATCAAGCTTTGGGGTACATGTATGTTAATCTTTATATATGCTTATTGGAATTATAATAGTATAAGAAAAAAAGTACAAAAGATCCTAGATGGATCTTGGTGCGAACTATTGAATTATGCATATCAGTATGTCAAATAAAAGATGGACCTTTTCTCCTCTTCTTCTTTCATTATTTCCCTAATGAAAAATTGGATACGATAGGAGAACTACATATCAGGGCATCTAATTGAACCTTGACTTAAAGCAGTTTCAGAAGCAAACCATCATTTCTGAGAAATATGAAGAGTCAAACATGACAAACATCGAGACTTAAGCTTCAAACTCAAAAGTCTAATATGATTTTAAGAGTCAAAAACATAATCTCAGGGGTCTACTGGATGCCCTGCATGTAAAGTATAAGCAGTGACAAACTGCAGTAATAAAACTAGTAGATGGCCGTCTGTCACCAATATGTTTTTTTTTTATTGGTCCTGAAATAGATTATACAGAACGTGAACTGGCGGTAACAAACTTCAATTTGTCAATATCCAAGATAACCGTGAGCACGCCTGTTGGTCATGTTTTTATCCAATCAGTTCCAAAATACAATATCAGAAAATATATATATGTATGGGTCATTCTACAGAAATTGCTTTTCTCTTTTCTGCTGTAGTCCATGTAGAAATTAAAGAGACCAGCAAGAGCAATGTAATTTGATGTTAATCATGCAGCAGATCATGGTTCTCTTCATTTTTAAATCAAGACTCATGTGGCTTTTGTCAGAATTTTTGATTTTACATCAATTTTAAGACCTAAAATGACCAATTTCTAATGTCCGTATTAAAGCTTTAATAAAGTATTTTTTAGACCATCTTCAAATAAGCAACACATTTGAATAAAATGCTATGATGTAGGGTTTTTATGGAGGTGTGTATACACCTTCCATTATAAAATCACTCAGGTTTCTCAATATAACCTGAACACTATACCTTGGTAATCCTATCGGCAATCTTCGTAACTACGGGAGATAACTTTTACACTGTGTATTGTAACGTTGTGTATTGCACAGAGGTCAAGAACTGTCAGGGATTGCCTGTTCTTGCATGCTTCACATTTGCTACACATACTTTTTTTATTTGGCTTATCTAGTTTTATGTATCAACAGGATCATCAATTTATTTTCCCCCAATATTCATGTTACCCACGTTTGAGTACATACATTTGTATGATCGATCTCTGACGGATCTCTGATGAAGTACGTATACGATAATGATTATCGATTGATTAGACTAACTAAAACTGTCTGTAAATCTAATAGAAATAAATAACAAATAACACTCACAATGATGTGAATATCTTGAGTAAAAATGGATTTGGTCATGTTGCTGTTTGTTGTTTACTCTGCCATTACGTAAGCCTACTTGTGTGTAAACAAACATGGCGGCCGTACGAATCCACGCTTACTCTCGTTCGTATGTCAGTAAGCCGGTTAAAATACAGTCTTCATTATGAATAGGATTGTATTGTATCACTATTTTGATATAGTTTGTGTATCAAACATATGGTTGTGTAATAGTTTAATGTATTATCAAGATTAGCATCGTAACCTAAATTTGACTTCGTTTAGAGTGAAGGCGTAGGCCTATCGCATTATGCATTACCGTAGCCTTATTTTTGCAAACTTCGGGATATGACCTCGTGGTGTTTGTCACTGCAGAGATCGATTAAATGATTTTTATACGACTGTGTGATGTCTATATTGTCGATATTATATTTAATATTACACGTTATTTCCGTTTATAAAGTTGATTGGAGTATTTCATTAAAATCACGGGGACAGAATTCCGGGAAAGACACAGGTGTAATACATTTGCAAGTTCGAATTCATGCTTACTCTCGCTAACATTTCAATACGCCGGTTAAGATACTGTCTTCATTTCGCATAGAAGTGTATTATATCTTTATTTTGATATATCATGTGTATAAAATATGTCTTTGTGTAAAGAGTTACTGTATTATCGACTTTGTTTAGAGTGTAAGCTGATCCATAATGCAATACCCAAGCTTTTATTTTTGTAAACTTCCGGATATGACGTCGTGGGGTTTGACGCTGCAGAGATCGATTAAAAGATGCTTCAAATAATTCAAAAACATCGTCAGATTTTGGTTTTCGTCCACAGATAAGTCTCACTGGTGTATAGGTAGCGATCCCGAATTTAAGGGGGGAAAAGTCGCAACTTATTCTCCGGGAAATACGGTATTATATAAATATTTGACTTCTGACTTATAACAGTGAACCGGCCAGTGTCTAGTACAAGCGTAGTGCTAGATCTAGTATTGTAGTCTATTTGCTTATAAAATTTTAATCTGATTGTAAATAATAAACTTGATTATTAGCAAAAGCAATCCGATTCACTTCATCAGTACCCTAAATTTGTTTTTTATATCGCCGGTATTCATTCTACTTGACGCATGCGCGGCGACAGTTTCTGCAACCATGACTGAGGAAAAACTGCAATATTTTTTCCAAAATTAAATATCTACAGTTATGTTGTAACAGTTATAGTCAACGTTTACATCACGGTAGCTTACATTACGGTAACTGTTCTATCGGGTTGTTTATATTTCTTCAGCTGAAGTGCAAGATGAAGTAAACACAATCCTAACTTCCGCAGTATGTATCCTGCTAAGATTTTGTAACATCCCAACCTCGGCTAACGCCTCGGTTGGGATTATGTTACAAAATCTTAGCTCTCGACTGAGATAACCCGATCTCGATCACTTACAGGTAACAGATTTTATTAATATTCAAATTTTTCGCGAAAACAAACGTTTCGGAATATCTCTGATTAAACCCATTGAATTAGACTGCAGGGGAAGTCACTCTAGTCGCTCTTTACTAGGACGTTGCTTTCGATGTCAAAAGTCAGAAAGCGCCGGTAATTTTGGATTAAAATATTGCGTTTGACTATATAGACATCGTTTATATGTTTTTTTGCATGGTATGTGTGTGATTATGGATTATCGGAGGACTGATGCGTGACTATGACTCTAGGAAAAAAGGTATACTTTTGTGAAAAAATGAACTTTAATCGAGGTGGGGGTAAAAAATCCAATATGGCGACTGTCGTCCCTTTCTCTATTTTATAGTAAATATCCCGATTTTCTAATAATTTTTCAAATCTCGTTTTTAGGTCATCTGACCGAAGGTCAGGATGACCTATTGTCATCGCGTTTCGTCCGTCGCCGTGCGCCGTCCGCCGTGCGCCGTGCGTAAGACTATTTATACAAAAGCCTACTCCTCCTTCATTCTTTGATGGATTTCATCCATATTTGGTTTGAAACATCATTGGGGAAGGACAATCACATTTTATATAAATGAGCCTGGTCCGACCCCTAGGGGCTGAGAGGTGGGGGCACCAAAAGGGCAAATTTTCTTATTTTAAGCTTTAAAATCCTACTCCTCCTTCATCCTTGGATGGATTTCATCCATATTTGGTGTGAAACTTTATTAGGGAAGGACAATCATATTTTATATAAATGAGCTTGGTCCGACCCCTAGGGTCAGAGGGGCAGGGCCTCAAAAGGGCAAATTTTCTTAATTTTAGCTTTAAAATCCTGCTCCTCCTTCATCCTTGGATGGATTTCATCCATATTTGGTGTGAAACTTTATTAGGGAAGGACAATCATATTTTATATAAATGAGCTTGGTCCGACCCCTACGGTCAGAGGGGCAGGGCCTCAAAAGGGCAAATTTTCTTAATTTTAGCTTTAAAATCCTACTCCTCCTTCATCCTTGGATGGATTTCATCCATATTTGGTGTGAAACTTCATAAGGGAAGGAAAATCATATTTTATATAAATGAGCCTGGTCCGACCCCTAGGGGCTGAGAGGTGGGGCACCAAAAGGGCAAATTTTCTTATTTTAAGCTTTAAAATCCTACTCCTCCTTCATCCTTTGATGGATTTCATCCATATTTGGTGTGAAACTTCATTAGGGAAGGACAATCATATTTTATATAAATAAGCTCGGTCGGACCCCTAGAGTCAGAGGGGCAGGGCCTCAAACGGGCAAATTTTCTTAATTTTAGCTTTAAAATCCTACTCCTCCTTCATCCTTGGATGGATTTCATCCATATTTGGTGTGAAACTTCATTAGGGAAGGAAAATCATATTTTATATAAATGAGCCTGGTCCGACCCCTGGGGTCAGAGGGGCGGGGCCCCAAAAGGCAAATTTTCTTAATTTTAGCTTTAAAATCCTACTCCTCCTTCATCCTTGGATGGATTTCATCCATATTTGGTAAACATCATTGGGGAAGGACAATCATATTTTTTTATAAATGAGCCTGGTCCGACCCCTAGGGTCTGAGAGGGGGGGCACCAAAAGGGCAAATTTTCTTATTTTAGCTTTAAAATCCTACTCCTCCTTCATCCTTTGATGGATTTCATCCATATTTGGTGTGAAACTTCATTAGGGAAGGACAATCATATTTTATATAAATGATCTTGGTCGAACCCCTAGGGTCAGAGGGGCAGGGCCTCAAAAGGGCAAATTTTCTTAATTTTAGCTTTTAAATCCTACTCCTCCTTCATCCTTGGATGGATTTCATCCATATTTGGTTTGAAACATCATTGGGGAAGGACAATCATATATTATATAAATTAGCCTGGTCCGACCCCTAGGGGCTGAGGGGTGGGGCTCCAAAAGGGCAAATTTTCTTATTTTAGCTTTAAATTCCTACTCCTCCTTCCTCCTTGGATGGATTTCATCCATATTTGGTGTGAAACTTCATTAGGGAAGGACAATCATATTTTATATAAATGAGCCTGGTCCGACCCCTAGGGGCTGAGAGGTGGGGCACCAAAAGGGCAAATTTTCTTAACTTTAGCTTTAAAATCCTACTCCTCCTTCATCCTTGGATGGATTTCATCCATATTTGGTGTGAAACTTTATTAGGGAAGGACAATCATATTTTAAATAAATGAGCCTGGTCCGACCCCTAGGGTCAGAGGGGCGAGGCCCCAAAAGGGCAAATTTTCTTAATTTTAGCTTTAAAATCCTACTCCTCCTTCATCCTTGGATGGATTTCATCCATATTTTGGTTTGAAACATCATTGGGGAAGGAAAATCATATTTTATATAAATGAGCCTGGTCCGACCCCTAGGGGCTGAGGGGTGTGGTCCCAAAAGGGCAAATTTTCTTATTTTAGCTTTAAATTCCTACTCCTCCTTCATCCTTTGATGGATTTCATCCATATTTAGTGTGAAACATTATTAGGTAAGGACATTCATATTTTATATATTGAGATAGGTCTGACCCCTAGGGGCTGAGGGGTGGGGCCCCAAAAGGGCAAATTATCTTATTTTAAGCTTTAAAATTCTACTCCTCCTTCATCCTTGGATGGATTTCATTTATATTTAGTGTGAAACATCATTGGGCAAGGACAATCATGTTTTATATAAATGAGCCTGGTCCGACTCCTAGGGGCTGAGGGATGGGGCCCCCAAAGGGCAAACTTTCTTATTTTAAGCTTTAAAATCCTACTCCTCCTTCATCCTTGGACGGATTTCATTTATATTTGGTGTTAAACATCATTGGGGAAGGACAATCATATTTTATATAAATGAGCCTGGTCCGACCTCTAGGGGCTGAGGGGTGGGGCCCCAAAAGGGCAAATTTTCTTAATTTTAGCTGGCCCACTTCCTGTTTTCAGGTTTCACTCTCTGATCTCAATGAAAATTGGTCTATAGGGGTTTTAATTGATGCCGAACAACGTGCAAACATTTTCGTAAAGATTATTGTATTCCAAGATGGCCGCTGGCCCACTTCCTGTTTTAAGGTTTCAGTCTCTGATCATAATGAAAATTGGTCTATAGGGGTTTTAATTGATGCCGAACAACATGCAAACATTTTCGTAAAAATTTTGGTATTTCAAGATGGCTGCTGGCCCACTTCCTGTGTTGGGGTTCATTTCAGATCTCAATGAAAATTGGTCTAAAGGGGTTTTAATTGATTCAGAAGGGGGAACTTTAGGTGAGGACAATCATATTTTATAAAGGACCAGGCTAAGACCCATGGGGATAGTACGGCGGAGGTCCAAACTGGGAGCTTAGCTGAAATTTGGCTTTAAAATTTGACTCCTTATATTAATCCTTGAATGGGTTACAACCATATATGGATGAAGGGCAACCAAGTTTGTTCAACAAATGACATTTACCTATTTCAGAAACTTACATATTCAACTAAGGAGTTCCTTGTATTATTTATATTAATTGTTAACCACTACTTTATACTGTGACTTTGTTGTTTTGTGCCATGAGTCAGATGACCGTAAAGGCCCATGGGCCTCTTGTTTTTTTTTTTATATACTCATCAGTCCATCCACCAAATAAAAAATGAATGACAACATCCATTTTCATTGAGTTGGCCCCCTGTGGAAATGGCCACGATCTTTTGACAGTGTACCGAGTCAAGCCAAGGATTTGTAACTACGTTCTTGTTCAAGCAGATACATGTTTTATTGATAAAAATTTTCATTACAATGAGTGATAATTAATCAGTGATTTATATTTCTTATCAAGAAAAATCGAGCGCTCTGCAAGAAAGCAAGAAAAACATCACCATGAAACGCATGCAGTATTGTAAGGGAGGTAACTTTAAAATACAAATGGCCAATAAAAAAGTTAAATAGAGTACAATAAATCAATGTAAAACAGAATAGATACGAGCGTATATGTATTTATCTCTTGGACATAAAAAATAGAAGAAAATATGGAATAAAATGAAATATAAAACACAATGTTGGCTTACATGAAATAATATTTTTTCCATCAATTCGACTAGATGAAAGATATTTATGATTTGTATTTCAACGATAGTCAGTAAAATGTAAATAATAGTTTCTTAAAATGAAATGAAAAAAGGTAGTTTATTTTATTAATTTATTCCGCTTACATCTGATGAATCATGATTCAATATTAAGATTGATATATTAAGTCATTGTTTAATATTTTTTCAAAATATTACTGGAGAAGTGCAACTATTTAACAGCCATTTAAAAAAATCATGAAGAGAAAGATATACCTTGCATGTGGATACTGATTTTGATATTTAACAATATAATGAATAAACTTTAACTAAAGGTTACATGAATAAAATAGCCAAATACTTTGAACTGACTTCTTGTCATTAGTGCAGATGATCTTATACATTATTAGAACTGTAAAATTTAATACAAAGAATGGGGCTTTAAAGTATGTCCAAAAATTGAATCAAATGCATTGACCTTCATTCAAAGTCACGGGGTTCAAATAAGCTATTTGTAACAACTTCCTGTCAATATTATAGCTAAGAGGACTGGTATTAAAGGGACATGAACCTAAAATAAGTTGTTCTGTATGCTCAGATATGGTTTTCAGATGTTTCTTGAATATTTTATTACAATGATTGGTTATCTAAAACGACAGGAAAATGTGGGGAATACCTACCCCAAAAATGAAAAAAATAGACCGTCATATTCTATTTTGGGAACACAAAAACGAAACCTGGTCGAAAGCGAGATTATAATGAACAACAAACTTGCTGACACGATAATGAATATTAGTTTTCCACATTTTAAGTTGATCGATTTTCTAATTTACGATCGTTGACATATGAAGTAGAAGCCATATTTGTTAATATTAGTAATAAAACAATTTGTATTTAGCGTACTTCAATGATAAGTCAGAATTCAAACGAGACTTTTCATATGACGGGGAGGTTCTTGACTTAATTGCACATATATGTACATCACGCAAGTATTAACTGGAAAGTTGCTTCTGTCTCTTGCATTACAACGATCCATTTATATGTACCTACTTTCCCAATCGCGCACGTTACTGACTCTTGATATACTCTGTTTTCTATCGAAATTCGTTTGTGTTAGCTTCACCCACGTTTTCGACCCACCATTTTGTTTACGTTCATTTAATTTATGCAGTGCATTTGGGAGGTCACTAAAGTTCAACACTACTTTTTTATCACACTGCAGTCTGCAAAATTCGACCGGGCCGGTTCAAAATACAGAAAGATGGAATTTCCATTATATAATTATTTGATACATTTTACTTCGTAAGGTATCTGATGCGTCTTAAATATATATTTTACTCAATTTTACAATTTATTTAGGTTCATGTCTCTTTAAGTGAATCCAACTTTGTCCTTATATGTGACCTTGTATGAATTAAAAAAAAAACTAGTACATGTATTTTCATATTCATGACTTTTTATACAGTATATTGACCATTGTCCTTTGGATCTTATACTTAGATGGTAGCATTAATAGATCGAAAATACCAGGTAGCAAGTGACCAATGCGTTCTATTGAACCATTGTATTTTCTTTCAATCACAATGAATCTTTGTATTGTATATATAAAATAACAAAGGTATAGAAACATCCAAGGAGTTTAGCGAAAGACTTAAAAGGGCATGGTTATGAAAACAGATGGTAGAAAAGGTCAGTATATATGACTGGTGAAGTATTTCAAGTATAAAACAACCGACGGGAAAGCCTAGTGCAGTATTAGTAAAAGGCAAACTGTTACTTATAGATATTTTGTCATGGAATTTATTTCAAACATTACGTCTAGAAAATATAAAGCATGACAGTTAACTTTAAGAAACCTGATGCAATGTTTGCCATAATTTGCAGCATTGAACACTTCCTTTGGGATAAGATCATTGGAGAATACCGGTATGTGCATGGACTTTGAGGAAGCTGTTCTATGCTTTATCTTAATTAACAAAATACCATATAGTTTTGAAATTGTGAAAATTACATGTCTTTTTCATGATTTTGAATAACACCTCCTTCAGTACTTACAGTACTTTGATTAATTTAATATAAAAAATATCAGCAATTTTTTTTCTGCATTTATATCTGTACATTATATTGCAGTCTACTATAATTGTTCATAACAGAAAAATTTCCTTCCTTTAGAACTGTTAACTTTATGTAGATGAGACTATCATGAATGCCCTTCGTAAGAAGAATCATGATATCATAAAATCAGAAAAGATAAGAATCACTTATTCAGTCTGTCAGTCCCGTTACCATGGACATCTCATAAGAATATGTACCTGGACTATGAAATTTACCATTATCATATTCAAAGTTGGTTATATTTTCAAAAAAAATAACTTTATTTGAGATTACCTGTGAAGGTTACTTGTCAATGAGGAAAAACATTAAGATTAAGTAATTCTTGTTACCATGGGAAAATGTAACAGGAATGACATAATGTGGTAGCAGAAAAGCCGGAGTACCCGGATAAAAACCACCGACCATCAGGTAGTATCTGGCAACTGTGCCACATGTTATTCGAACTCACAACCCAGATGTGGAGGGCTTGTGGTAATATGTCCAGACATCTTAACCACTCGGTCCCAAACATAATGAAGTAGTTATTAAATTACATCATTATGCGACAGGAAGAAGTACACATACATATAATATGGACGTCTATCCAACAGTGAAATACATATTCATTTGGAAATCAGTTCTATTTCATGTTCATTTATCCAAATCAAGAGCTGGGAGGCCATACCTAACTGATGGATGCACCAATTCAACAAGAAAAATATCATGATATAACTTGTCTTTCTCAGGCGCATTTTTCCAAAATGAATTATCAAAATCAACAAGTTCAATAAAAACAGTACATTCTGTACATAGTACAAAGTAGCACTTGTGGATTACAAGGATATCCATTTGTCCTCGAATCTGTGTGAAATACATATGTTTTCTATCTAAAGTTATCTCATTATTTTCGTCTATTTTCAGACATGTAAGTTTTCTTGCAGCACTTTCAATATCCAACCTCCAGGTCGAAGACGGATTTTTCAGTCCTAGTATATACATCGTATCGGCCATCTCAACAATCCTGTCTACAGATGCCCCTAAATATTGTCTTTGACTATCAATGTCAAAACCTGTATGTCAAACCCCTTTTCACGCATAATCTCACAGAATCTCTGAGCACTGTTGTCTTCTTTTTCAAGTCCAAATTGCATTGCTGATGTTGTTTTCTTCTTGTCCTTATACAAGAATGTTTTTAAAAGATTTTTAGGATTTGTCTTTTCTCGCATTGAAATCACTGAATGGAATCTAGATACAGTTATTCTTGTGCGCCGGATGTTATGCCAGATTTCTGTTTCTGATTGGTCCACTGTTTCCCTCTCTAAGCTTTCTAATTCCTCTGTGGACAGTTGTAAGGAAGCTTTCAGTTTTTCACAAGCTGTTTCCTGTAAACTTGGTGGCAAATGAAGTTCTTTTGATGACAGATCTTGTGTTTCTTCCCTATCCTCTGTACATGGGCTCGAAGAAGTCTGCGAACGAATTTGTACATCTATGAAAACTTCAAAACGCATGAAAGATATTTGCTGTTAGTCTACATAAATGACTTTCTATGTCTGTTTTAAATAAACTGTATTCACAAGAGTGAAGCACACGTTATGACAAACTACTAGGAAATAAGTAAATTTGATATTAATATATTAATTTAGACAGCTTAGATGCTACCAATTTCACATTTTTTTACATTTGCACTATGGTCATTAAGAGAAGAGATAGAAAAGGGAACATGAGGCCCAGCGGGCATGTATTATGTATTATGTAATTAAGTTTTGTTCTTAATACAGGATCATTGTTTCTTTTCTAAAGGAATTTAAAAGATTTACATCTACTTTCGATCGAATTCCCCTATTGGGCCCCAGAGGGTCAGAGCCAAAATTTACACAAACTCTAATCTAATGTATAATGTATGTATAATCTATGTAGAACTCTACGACTAGTAGTGATGTAAAGGAAATATTGGATTCCAGAGTCACCATTTTTTATTATTTTTATATCTCACCATTGTGGTGTTTGTATTTCATAAAGCCATAAGAAGGATTAGCTTCAGATAGGGCTTCCACCAGATTTTTAAAGCTGTCTTCATTTCTTGTTCTGTTCTTTTCTTGCCTTGGGTCTAATTTTTTCGTGTGCAGTGTTTTTCTTTCTTTTTGTGTTTTCCCATGTTCTTGTCTGAAAGAAGAAAAAACAATTTGTTCAAATTGTTTGAAATAAAGAATTCAAAACTATTTCTAAATGTGAATTATTTACAACTAATTTATACACATATATTCATTGTTTATGTATTTGAGAACAATAGGAAAAGTCCTGTCGATAGTTTTTCAGGCATTCAAATTGTTGTTTACCTGTAGCTTGAGTGAAAAGAATGAGAAATTTCATTTTTTTTTTAAATATAGTGATCATATTAAGAAGAAGTATTTATCTAAAAATGTTGACTTCATTCAATACGGACTTTATTTCCATACTTATATATTTACACTTGCTAGGCTTGTTTATTATACCCAAATACTAGCCAAGTTTGTTTACCATAACTGCATCGTAAAAATGATCTCTGATTCTGCACCAAAGTCTTTATAAGATGATAATATCAAGTGACCTTGATACTGTGCAGTATATGTAAGCATCAGTTCACATTACAACAACCAATCCACTTAAGCACGACTTATTTTACTGTCTTTACATGAATGGCTGTGGCATCACTGTTTAGTTCCACATAATCATATATTTTTATTAAAATTTTGTTAATGCTTGAAAAATAGCTACACCATAGCAAACATATCAACTTACTTTACAACCCTTATATCGTGAACAGTTTTTGGTTCCACGGCTTTTTTTGCAGGTTTGTTCCATTCACATAACACATCCGTCACCGATTTGTTTGTTTGTTTGATTTATTAACGTCCTATTAACAGCTATGGTCATGTAAGGACGGCTTCCCATGTATGTGGTGTGTTGAGTGTATGTTGTGCGAGGTGCGTGTTTTGGGAGACTGCGGTATATTCATGTTGTGTCTTCTTGTATAGTGGAACTGTTGCCCTTTTTATAGTGCTATATCACTGAAGCATGCCACCGAAGACACCAAGCAACATACCCCGCCCGGTCACATTATACTGACAACGGGCGAATCAGTCGTCCCACTCCCTGTATGCTGAGCGCTAAGCAGGAGAAATGAATTCATAACACATGGGTTAAGATAAATATAGCACCGATAATGGTAGAAAGCTTTGGGTATATTTTTTAGACTTATGCTTATCATTAATTGGTCTATGCCAAGAAAAATAATTTGTAGAAGTCATGGAATAAAACAGGAGCAAATTACCCAATTTTTAATAATTTTCATTTTTAAGAGGAAAGCTGGAGTACCCGGCGAATAACCACTGACCTATGGTCAGTAACAGGCAAATGCCCGATGTAGGATTTTTCTCCAGGTACTCCGGCATTCCTCCACAAACAAACCTGGCGCGTCCTTTGCGTGGCCCTGGCTGTTAATAGGACTTTAAACTAATAAATCCAAAAGATTAACCACTAGACCACTGCGGCCCCATGTATACACTTTTGTATATAAGAGTACATCAACTCATTGATTTGTGAATGTATTATTTCGAAGAGTTTGGCATAATGTTTTACAAACCCACTATTACAGAATGTATAAGGCATTGTTTTGTTTTTTATTTATAGAGGAAGAACAATTATGTATACATGTGCACCTCCACATTATTGGTTACACATTGTAGTTGCCATGGGTCCGTTTTTCACACCTATCTACAGATTTATTCAATCTACCGACTTCCTGTCAGTCCAGCACACATAGGGACGTTTCACACCTAACCATCAACCTATAATTTTTTTCATCGACCGACTTTCTGTCGGCCAAGTACACAAAGTGACACACGTTCATCGTTGTATCATCATCATGACCGCTATACTATTCTGATTGTATTGTATAATAGTACTCAGAGGAAACAATGAACTTACCCTGCAACACAGTTACACGATGCACTGTCTACATTTCCTTCTGAAGAAAAACAAACATTAGTTTTGTAAACTTTTCTCGCCATTGAAGCCATCACTTCCGCACGAACGTAGGCCTAAAAGTTGTTGTTTTTCTGCAACGACATAATCTTTTGAACATATCCTTCTTCGAAGAATTTATAGGCCTTGAGCGACTTGTATGCTTGAATTCCGTCTTTGTCAAAAGTCTCGTTTCGATTTGTAATGAGGTAATGCTTTAATTTAGCAATATCAAAGTCGGGAACTCCTCTAAGACACTTTTCCCACTCGCTGTCATTGTCAACCGGTACAATCGCCGCCATATTGTTGTTGTGGTTGCCCCCAGTATGATAAAATCTCGTGAACTACCGCGAGATTTCAATAAACGTGATTCAGGTCAAGCATGCGCAAGGAAAATTGAGAGTATTGTTTAGCAAGTATCCCGAGTTATATTTTATCAACAAGCATCAGATTAGCAATTAAAACTTGCATAAACATATTCCCGACTGTCAATGCCCTGCATGTAGGGCGTTAGAATTGTACCTGTTGCCCCTATTGCATGATCGTAAAAGGCGACAAAATTTAGGATCTTATCTTTTCTATTCTTCCCAATCTGATTAAAATACAGGGTACCGTTTCACAAAGCATTTGTAACTTTACGGGTACACGTAGGATTCATTTGTAAAAAAAAACATCGCCCAAGGCAGCAGCAGACGATAGGCAATGGAGAACAAAATGAAGAGGCGTCCGAACTTTACGGAAACTGAATGCCAGACGCTTGCAGAGCTAGCTATCCAGCACATAGATATTATTCAGTGCAAGTTCAGCTCGACTGTTACTATAAAAAAGGCTGACGTCTGGCAACAGATCACAGACAGGTACGTCTACGTTTCATGAGAGGCACATAACTAGCACAAGCTTTTATAGTATTTGTAACAATTACGATTGTGTTTGGTACAGCTATAATATAGCCAGAGCACCCGCGATTTACCTGTGGATTGGCGACAGTACTCGAGTCTGAAAAAACTGGCTACACTAATTTCAGTACATCGATACAAGTCAGCGGTAGAGCGGTATGGGTTTACTTTATATACACGCGTCGTTCTCAGTTGGGGTAGCACGCTGTAAGCCCATCAAGCAATCAATATTCTCCTTAGGAAAAGCATTACGAATTTTAAGGAAGGTTTCTTACTTAAGAATTAAGTTGATTAAGCCAATGACCTTTGTTATGATTATCAACAGGTAAAAAGGACAGTCTTCCATTTCTCATTTTTACATTTTTGTTTGTTTGTTTGTTTGTTTGTTTGAGTTTTACGGCCCATCGACAACTATGGTCATTTAGGGCCAAACTACAAGTCATGCATTAATATCAGGATAAAAGTTCAGGGTAAGAAAAAGCAAGTAAGGACTAAAACACAGATTGTAAACGTTTATTTGATAAAAAAAGGTTTGCATGGGATAAAATAGTTTTGGCTAAAACACATGAGAAAACTCATGCACAATGTTGATGATTTGTTTGTTTTTTTGATTAATTAACGTCCTATTAACAGCTAAGGTCATGACAATGTTGATGAAACGATGAAATGTTCAGTTGATACGATGTATGATGAGAAAACGTTCATATTTTGCTTAAAATACCGATCTCTTTGAGATAATTGGAAATACGATTATGTCTCGCGGCATGAAATAAAGTGTACATGTCGGAGACATCGTAGTATTTATCTCGTATGTGTTTAAAATCAATACAATGCAATAAAATATGCTCCACTGTGAGAGGAGAATCACATGCATGGCATGTAGGAGGATCCTCCCCTCTCAATAGATAGGAATGTGTAAAATATGTGTGTCCAGTTCGGAGCCGAGAGAGAACCTTTTTTTTTTACATGCATCATTTTTATCTTTTATTCTGTTCGTGAGCAGCATCAATGCGATAAGCCCTACAACCAGAAGTAGAGATGAAATAAAGAAGAAGTGGCAGGACATGGTGGGGGAAACAAGAAAAAGGGAGTCTGCCCGCATGATGATGCAGAGACAGACAGGTGGAGGGTCAGCTCCCAAACCACTCTCACAGATGCAGGAGCAGGTATATGTCTCAATTACTATTTCAACATTATTGACATCATAATGGTCATGTTTTGGGTTTCATTTACTCACATAGACTTCACTTTGGCTCGGTTAGTTTATATAGTAGAAATGATAAGTAAATATAATGAAATGCAATGCCATTGAATAATAGCTTCATTATTTCAGTTATATTACACATTTTTTATCAGACATTGTACATCCATTTGTGATTACAGATTCTAACTGTGATTTCAAAAGCTTTCATCGTTGGTATTGAAGGTGTTGTGGGGTCGTCAATGGAAGGAATATATAACTATTTGA
The DNA here is from genome assembly GCF_041381155.1 of Argopecten irradians. Lineage (NCBI taxonomy): Eukaryota > Metazoa > Mollusca > Bivalvia > Pectinida > Pectinidae > Argopecten > Argopecten irradians. The sequence continues at coordinate 17,314 of NW_027187501.1, read as the reverse complement.
TGCTAATGACAGATTAATAAATGAAACATCAAATATCATGTATAAGAACAAAATGTTTGATTTTGAGAATTTTAAGAAGCCCAATGGGCCAAATTCAACATGTTAAGGTTTTAGTGCAAGTGTTGCATGAAAAACTGTTATCAGTATATATTTACATATGTCCCTATATAGTCAACGGGAGGGGAGTTGCGTTCAAATTAGCGTAAACGCAATGACGTATGAATACAAACGCAGTGCAGGTTCGGACTACTTCTAGTTAACGCTTCGATAGGATTTTGCGTCATAAGTTGACGGATTTTAAAATAACAATAAAGATTTTTTATTAGATCCAATTAAATATGTATTTGACATCAAAACAAAACATGTGTTCAAGCATTGTAACGGTTTATTAACGCGCTACATTGAATATGTCTGTATCCCATTGCTTTCATACCACCTTTAACGCAATCAAAACACTGTTCAATCTCTATAATAACTGACATTGATTTCTTCATTATATTTGGATTATAGATTCGTAGTGTCGTGATTTTTGCCTTAATATAGGGGTTTATGATTGCACCTGTTATGGATATGGTAATTCATTTAATTCTGTTATGGCTGCCAGAAAATAGTAACTTACTTTTCATTCAAGACACTATTGATACTTCGATTTCTCAAGTGTTTTTAATCTTGCTCATCTTATTTTAAATTTCAGACATAGTAACAAACAAGAGATCCCAGAGGGATCTTGGCGCCCACCAAAGATTGATCTATGTCTGACAAATGAAAGAGGGATCTTTTCTCTGCTTTTCAAACTTACAATTCTTTTTTCTGCTTTTCAAACTTTAAACTATCAAAATCCAAGATGGTGGTCGCAAAATGCAATAGGCAGAACTAGGGTCCTAGAGGAACCTACATATGATATTTGAGAACAATCCCTTCAAACTTTCTGAGAAATAGCGGTAACAAACTTTAACTATCAAAATCCAAGATGGCCACCGGTCGGCCATCTTGTTGACCGATCAGTCCCAAAATGCAATATGCACAACTGGGTCCTAGGGGAACCTACATATGAAATTTGAGAAAGATCCCTTCAGTGCTTTCTGAGAAATAGCGGTAACAAACTTTAACTATCAAAATCCAAGATGGCCACCAGTCGGCCATCTTGTTGACCGATCAGTCCCAAAATGCAATATGCACAACTGGGGCCCTAGGGGAACCTACATATGAAATTTGATAAAGATCTCTTCAGTACTTTCTGAGAAATAGCGGTAACAAACTTTAACTATCAAAATCCAAGATGGCTACCTGGCGGCTATCTTGTTGACTGATCAGTCCCAAAATGCAATATGCACTACTAGGGTCCTAGGGGAACCTACATATGAAATTTGAGAACAATCCCTTCAATACTTTCTGAGAAATAGCCGTAACAAACTTTAACTATCAAAATCCAAGATGGCTGCTTGTCGGCCATCTTGTTGACCGATCAGTCCCAAAATGTAATATGCAGAACTAGGGTCCTAGAGGAACCTACATATAAAATTTGAGAACAATCCCTTCAATACTTTCTGAGAAATAGGGGTAACAAACTTTAACTATCAAAATCCAAGATGGCCACCGGTCGGCCATCTTGTTGACCGATCAGTCCCAAAATGCAATATGCACAACTGGGGTCCTAGGGGAACCTACATATGAAATTTGAGAAAGATCCCTTCAGTACTTTCTGAGAATTAGCGGTAACAAACTTTAACTATCAAAATCCAAGATGGCCACCGGTCGGCCATCTTGTTAACCGATCAGTCCCAAAATGCAATATGCACAACTAGGGTCCTAGGGGAACCTACATATGAAATTTGAGAAAGATCCCTTCAGTACTTTCTGAGAAATAGGGGTAACAAACTTTAACTATCAAAATCCAAGATGGCTGCCTGGCGGCCATCTTGTTGACCGATCAGTCCCAAAATACAATATGCACAACTAGGGTCCTAGGGAACCTACATATGAAATTTGAGAAAGATCCCTTCAGTACTTTTAGAGAAATAGCGGTAACAAGAATTGTTAACGGATGGACGGACGGACGGAAGGACGGAAGGACGGACGGACGACGGACCACGGACGAAAGGCGATTTGAATAGCCCACCATCTGATGATGGTGGGCTAAAAAAACAGAAATGGAATGGTAACAAGAATATCTGTTCATTAAATCAACTATTATGATGTTTATAACTTCGTGTAGTTTCGTAGGTTGTTGTGGTGTGTATAGATGTAGAACTCCAACGCAGGTTCAGTGAATGGTACGATACGTTTATTGGAGTCTTAGGAATCGACTCTGTACAGAGATTATTGGCGAGTTAATATAGCAGTACATCAGGATAACATATGTCAATATTTGGGTATGAAAGCCAATACCTGGACCAGATGACCCAACGTAGTTGCTGTGATTACATAGGGAAACATGTTTACTCATTAGACTTATCATGTAACATAATTAATAACATAGCTATGTAATTAATAGCAATACAATGACCCTAACAGAGGTTGGTTTTCAATAGACTTTACATGCACGTACATATACTATTGTAAATATGAAACACATGTGCTTGACCTACACAGTGTAACATACGTGAAAGATATATGTAGATAATTATATATAAGTCCAAATTTCAAAGTCTAAAATTCTTATCATTTATATATATTATACTACATTCGTCGCCATGTTATACATTATATAATTTGATATAATAAATTATAAAATTTCTAAAATTCTTATCATTTATATGAAAGATATATGTAGATAATTATATATTAGTCCAAATTTCAAAGTCTAAAATTCTTATTATTTATATATATTATACTACACTATATGTAAATTATATTTCTTCTGACATCGCGTCCATCTTCCAGATGTCCATGGTATTGGATGTTTTCTGGTTCTGGTTCTGGATCTATTTTCATTCTCGGGAGGGTCAACCGCATTATCAATGCACAAGTTGTGAAGAATAAAACAAACGTAAACCACCTTGCATGTTTTTGCTGGAGAAAATCATGATGCAACCAGTAGACTTGTGTAAAGACCTGAAAGGAATTTTCAGAGAACCATTTGTGAAACTAATTCCAGTTTCGTACATCTAAAAAATAAAAAATCTTTCTAAAAATGATATATCATATACATACATGTATGTGCTTTATATTATGATAGTATACTCTCCTATGTTAAACAAATATATAGAAAAAAATAATTGAAATTGAAGTTTGATTATACATGTACAATGGATACATGGCCATATATTTGCACCTGCATGCAACTACATGTATTTGACATACTCGTTTATATTTTCCTTATGTACTGATTCAATTTATCATTATTTTACTTCCATTGATATAAAGGAAATCAATTTTTGTACAAACTAAAATACCTGAATCTTGACTTAAGCAGTCCAAAAGATCTCTCTACCACATTCCTTGTTTTCATATTAGATTTGTTGTACCTGCATGGATAACAAAGAGACTTAATTGATTAGTTTGTTTGTCTATCTGTCTGTATGTAGGTACATTTAGTATGTAAGCCTGTATGTATACATCTTTATTACCGGGTATGTACAATTGCGAACTGAAAAAATAAATTGTGTATAAAGATCAGTGATTTCATTACCTTCTTATTAAAATAACCTTTTAATGCATGTACTTGTTTTCTGCTTGCATTTCGTTCTCTGCATGGTGTTTTGTTATGTACTCTATAAAATTACATGTAGTGGACCAAGTCTCCTTGTGATTATTCACATCGGATAGTTTCTATCTATTATATGTTTCACGGATAAATTAATTCACGTCCCTTATACTTAAATTGCATGTTTAAAGCGAATTTGGGACCTTCGTGATTCCAAACATATACACGTTAACGTATATATATTAAGAATGTTACTCAATCAAATATATATATTCGCTTTAATGCACATACATTTCATCACTTTTGGATGCAGGGATGGCTACTGGTGTAAGAAGCCATGGCCTCAAGGGATAACCCGAATCCCCTAACAGCCATCCATACATCTGGTCCACTGTCGTTCCAACACCACTGTGGGTCAGGATGAAGCTGTCGTGAACAGACCCCTGGGCCATTTGCAGACGACATTTATGAACCTAAGATATAAAATAATGTGTTGAGTTTCTGTTCCCTATCTGTGATCAAGGATGTAGATGAGGAGGATAAGTCACTCGGTGTTTTGGACGAATACGTCCCGAGCACTTTTGGCGACGACATATTTCCTTTTGACTCGCCCAATACGTACGTGTATATATCGTTTTCGCCGAAATATTAAATTAACGACCCTCCCTTTATAAGCGCACCTCCCATCTTCTAGAGAAGAAGTTGAAGTTGTATAAGCGCCCCCATCCAATGGGTTTTAACAATATTTTACAACATGTGATGCCTTTAACATCATAATAATTTATTATATGAACTCGCGAGTTTTTTTACATGTGAATCACGACATTGGGGATAATGCGTCTCAAAGGATGAAAGACATATGCATGTTTAATGTAACTGATTTATGTGTTATTAGTACAAAAAGGATTAAAATACTGCTGATTTTTTAGCTCACCTGGCCCGAAGGGCCGGTGAGCTTATGTCATGGGCGTGGCGTCCGTCGTCCGTCCGTCCGTCAACATTTCCTATAAAATGCTACTTGTCCTAGAGTTCTGCATGGATTGTAACCAAATTTGGCCACAAACATCCTTGGGAGAGGGGGAACAGAACTTGTTTAAATTTTGGCTCTGACCCCCCGGGGGGCAGGGCCCAATAGGGGAAATAGAGGTAAATCCTTTAAATCGCTACTAGTCATAGAGTTCTGAATTGAATGTAACCAAATTTGACCACAAATATCCTTGGGGAAAGGGGAACAGAACGTGTATAAATTTTGTCTCTGGCCCCCACGGGGGCAGGAGGGGCGGGGAGCCCAATATGGGAAATAGAGGTAAAACCTTTAAATCGCTACTAGTCATAGAGTTCTCTGAATGAAATGTAACCAAATATTGGCCACAAACATCCTTGGGGGAAGGGAACAGAACTTGTATAATGTTTGCTCTAATGTTTGTTTTTCTTCAGAAGGAAATGTAGACAGTGCATCGTGTAACTGTGTTGCAGGGTAAGTTCATTGTTTCCTCTGAGTACTATTATACAATACAATCAGAATAGTATAGCGGTCATGATGATGATACAACGATGAACGTGTGTCCCTGAATTTGTGTACTTGGCCCGACAGAAAGTCGGTCGATGAAAAAAATTATAGGTTGATGGTTAGGTGTGAAACGTCCCTATGGTGTGCTGGACTGACATGGAAGTCTGGTAGATTGAAGTAAATCTGTAGATAGGCTGTGAAAAACGGACTCCATTTTGCAACTACAATGTTGTAACCAAGTAATGTGGAGGTGCACTTGATATTAGCATAATTGCTCAATCCAACTATAAATTAAAAACAAACAACGTGCCTCGTCTACATTTACTGTCATAGTGTGGTTTGTAAAACATTTTGCTCAAAACTACTTACGCAAATATAATACATTCACAAATCAATGAGTTGATTGTTACTCTCAAAGTTACAAAAGTATATACTATATGAGGCACGACAGTGGTCTAAGTGGGTTAATCACTTTTGGATTTATTAGGTTTAAAGATCCCTATTAACAAGCCAGGTGCCACGCAAAGGAAGGCCATTGTGTTTGTGGCAGGAATGCCGGAGTACCTATGCAGAAAAAATCCTACATCGGGCATCTATGCCAGTTTATTATTACTGACCAGTAAGCGTCAGTGGCTTATTTCGGCCGGCGACTCCAGCTTTCCTCTTAATAAATGAAAATTATTAAAATCAATTGTGTAGTAAATTTTAGAGAGCTCCTGTTTCTTATTCCGTTGACTTCTACAAATTATTTTTCTTGGAATAGGACCAATTAATGAGATAAGCATTGGTTCAAAAAATATACCCAAAGCTTTCTAGCGATATTATCGCGTGCTATATTTAATCTTAACCCATGTGTTAGGAATTCATTTCTCCTGCTAGTGCTCAGCTATACAAGGGAGTGGGAAACGTACTGATGTCCGCCCGTTAGATCAGTAATAATGTGACCTGGGCGGGGAAAATGTTGCATTGTGTGTCTTCTGGTGGACATGCTTCCAGTGATTCAGCACGTATAAAAAAGGAGCAACAGTTTTCCACTATACAAGTAAGGACAACAATATAAAAATATACCGCTGTCTCCCAAAACACGCACCTCGCACAACATACACGCAACACACCGCCATACATGGGAGGCCGTCCTTACATGACCATAGCTGTTAATAGGGACGTTAATTAATCAAACAAACAAACAAACATCGCTAATAGTTCTTACAGTTCTGCATGGATTTGGAAACAAATTTGGCCACAAACATCCTTGGGGAAAGGGGTAACAGAACTTGTATAAATTTTGGAATCTGGCCTCCGGGGGCTGGAGGGGGTGAGGCCCAAATAGGGGAAAAAGAGGTAAATCCCTTTAAATCGCTTCTAGTCATAGAGTTCTGCATGGACATGTATAACCAAATTTGGCAAAGAAATATCCTTGGGAGAATAAGAACTGAGTTTGTATAAATACTTTTGGCTGTTGGTCCCGGGGGGGCAGCGAGGGGCGGGGACCAATAGGGATATTATAGTAAAATTCAATAAATCGCATACCCCAAATTTGGCCACAAAACATCATTGGGGAGAAGGGATAAAGACTTGTATAAATTTTGTGCTCTGCACCCTCTGGGGGGGCATTGGAGGGCGTGGCCCTCCATTTGGGTATTTAGAGGTTAATATTGAAAATTTCCTATCAGAAAAGAAAACAAAGAACCAGTACTCAAGTACATTATTTGCGCATTTACAAACCAGCACGGTGAGCGATACTGGCCCTCTGGGAGCCTCTAGTTTCTCCCACGAACTTACATTTTGGGTTCTTTGATATGCGCCCCCATTAGGTTTACATGAATTGGTCTGCAAATAATGTTAATTACGGGCGAATTACGGGTAGTGGTAGAAGTTATGATTATACTCGATTTTGTGACATGGACCTTCTAAAACGTTCTAAAATCTAAAATGTCCTTCGAGGCCCCATGACACTGTCTGGGTGTCCCTATTTCAAAAACTGTTAACAAATTCACATATCCCTGTGGGATCAATAAACAACCCGAGTATTAAACTTTCTGATTCGTGCCGACATTTCATTGAGTCTAAAAATATCAATATATATGACAAATAACAAACTTTTCATCTAAACATATTATCAGAGGCTTTAGTTGAGAAAAATGTTTTTTTAATAACAATTGCATCGAGGACCCAGCGGCGTCGCTCGGATTTACTAGTATGGATAGTAAAGCGAGACATCTGTGACAAATTCTCCTCACTATGGTATTATCCTTGCAGTTGCTGGTAACATGATAAAAGGAGGATTCATCTTAATGGTAACGTGAATGCAAATATCCATACCATTGCCTTAACAGAGCAGCCTACATGGTGAACATATGTACTCAGAAGACAGTTCTATGACAAGTTTTGCATATGTATGTTTGTATACTTTATTGTGCATAAAACTTCGAAGGCATGAATATCAAACACATATAACGACATTAATAAACACATGTCCTTTCGAAAATAAGACCAACAAATTTGGCTCCAGCATTATCGCAATCTAAAATTAATACGCGTCGATATTTAATCCAACATGGCAAACTTTGTGCCGACATGTTAACAATTTGTAATTCCTATCGTATGATTAATACAAAATAAGGGTATATACCATTTTAACTGGATATTTAGAACAATAACAATTTAAGGACAAATAAACAAACAATGTATAACTAACACACACACACACGATTACATATATGATACATAGTAAGGTAAAACTAATTCTCTGTTCCCCGTATATTCCTTCACATACATGCTACACATGAACTATGACCTACTTAATAGGTGTTAATTTACATTTAAGTCTTTCATGATTTATTTTTAAAAAAATAAATAAGCATTTCTTAACATAAAGGTTATATGTTAACAGCACCAATATGCGAAATTTATGTAATTAAGAAAATATTACAGTTAAACAATTGATGACAGTTAAGAGATATGAAGGCTTCTTACAATCAGACTGATGATATCATTAATAGTTACAACATTTATCCTCGAATCAAGGTACTAGAGACATCAATAATTATCAAAGAAGGCTTGCAAAGGGAAGATATAATTTTGTTAAATGCCCCTACAAGGTCGATCCTGCTGACTTACTGGGTCAAATGACGCGAGTAGCAAATGGCCGACCATTTACAGTCTACTAACGATGTGTACCAGTTACCTCATCAAATTTCCACGTGAGTATTAATTAAAGTATTAAGTTTGTCATCAGGGACTTTGTAAAGACAACAAATCAACATGTATAATTATCTTTAACTGTGAATATACGCTACGACAGTTTTAAATACCTAACTAGTCCACCCTAGTGCTGGTAATCAAATATGTACAGAAGTAGGCCCGTTTCGATCTATTTTTTGGCATTGATACACCTGACTGAACGGTGACCTATACAGGTAATGTAAACTAAAGGGTCACGTGACCACGGTTTATTATCTGTGCCTAGCAGTTTTATATATAATATTTAAATAATCAAATCCATGTGACAATTTGGACCATGCATGATATGAATAGACAGGTATTGGGAAAAAGTCTGCTCAGCTCATGATCTGGGGTATTTGTCTTGAAACATGTTTCGGAATGATAGTCAAGTATATGAATAGGTTCTGAGTCGGCCAATCATTTTTAATTTGAAACAAAACCATATGGGTGTCAACGGGTATACTGGTAATGTCTTCAATGTACGTGAAAGTGGTTGATAGATTCATCAACCGTTTCTCCAAAAAAATTAGAGGAATCTACAGCTACATATTACTCCCTAATTATAGATTAACTACCACAGTACTACATGTATTATACGAGAAACTCCCAAAATATACTCATAATATCATTTTGTCAGTGAGCTAAGAACCTGTGGTATTAACCCTATAATTAGTAACAGTTAATTACAGGAACACAGGCTGTCACAGCATGCTATCCATAATCCTAATGAACCCCATGGGGTTAAAGAACGATAGGTAATTACCTAGCTACCTGTGACACCTGACTGAATCATCTCATGTAAGGTGTCACCTTACCGTGGTGGGTGGTGGGAAAGAATGGGGTGGGAAAGGAATGGGAAAAGGACCTTAAGGCCTGGTGGCCATGACGACAGATCCTTGGGGGGCCCCGCCAGAGTTAAACATAAGTTACTTTATGAAGGTATTTTTTGTATACCTGAAGTATTTGCAGGTACCTTGTATACCTGTATCCCCATGTTTGGTATTTTGCTGTGACAGACATTTAGGTATCAATGACAAGAAATATACATGTACATATAGAAAATCTACATCAAAATAACACAATGTAGTAAAATAATGAATAATGATAAAATTTAAAAAATTAAAATAAAATCATACATTTATAGATTATTAATATGATAAAAATATTTGATGTTTTATCTGTACCTGTATAAACACTAAAATAAGATCTATGATTTAAAGTGTCCTCGTTGACAAACATGGAATTATACATGACACTCCACAATTGATTAAATGTAGGTGGTAATATGTTATCACATTTAGGAATTATCTTCTGATACTTGTACATATTTTTTGCTGTATATCTTATCAATCATGTATCATATCCATGATTTTTTTTTCTAAACATGATTTCATCCAGAAATTTCTCATTTATAACTTATTGTCTGTTGTATTAAGTGAATTTCTATATCTATACAATCATATATTTCAGGGCGTAACAAGTCTAACTTGTAAATAAGAAAGCAAAATAATAACAGCAAACTGTAAAATTCACATTAAATTTGAAGATTTTTTAAAACGGTTTAATTGAGATAAATATAAAAAATATATATGATATAAAACATATCCATTTTGATTTTTCTACCCAGCTGTATATGATTGAAAAATTATTAGAAAATATTCATTAAAATGAAGAAATTTATTCTACAGGTGTATATTCATCATGAGGCCATAGGAAAATTAACAGAATCCCTGGACGCCCATGTATTCTTTGTCTCTGGATGGGTACAGACAGTTTGTTCACAGAGAAGACAGTCACAGGAAATATAATTGCAAAGGCTGATGTGAAAACCCTCATGGAGGAGTAACCGATGAACCTCATCACCCTTGGGTAGCTCTGAAGAGAGATGGACCAGTAATTACTGCCCATTGCGACTGTATGGCAGGGTAATTATATTTTATATATCACTTCATAAATTATATTATGTTACATATTTTATGTGATTAAATTATATTTTTTTGTTTGACTTAGGAGGATGTGGAAATGTACCGTAAATTTTTCTTAAGTTCAATATTTTGAGAATAATCTAAAGTCTTATATAGATAAATATTCTTCCATTTGTTTGCAATGTGAATAAAAATTAGTAATGTAAATTTTTAATAAATGAAAAAAGATATCTTTCTGACCAGAGATGATCTTCAAATTAATCGTTTTTACAGAAATAGTATTACAATGAAATAAGCTTGTTGCTTTATTTTTTATGTCTGTCTTGGCCTGAAAACACATATCAGCCAAAGCACTGATCAATTTTGTGATAAAATCATCCGTTAAACATTCAAGTTAATATTGTATTTTAAAAAAAATTCTTTTTAGGCTTGGGGGAGACTTGCTCGCATATTGGTGCCCTCCTTTTCCAAGATGGAAGCTGCCGTCCGTTTTGGGGTATTACAAGGTCTGCCTGTACAGATGAGTCCTGTTTGTGGAACCAGTGCTTTACAAAGGATGTTAAGCCTGCACCAATCTCAGAGATTCAGTTCTATATTAAACAAGAGGCGAAAGATCGTTTAATCAAGAAAAAAAGAAAGAAGACAATGCCAACACCTGCCAGTGAAGAAGAACAACAGACATTCTTACAGTCATTGAGTTCGTTAGGAGAGAATTTGGTTGGGTTAAGTGCCTTTAAAGAGTTTTCCGGAAATTTTATTGGACTAGGACCAAAGCTAGAAGACAAGACACTTCCACCTCCACTGAGGGAGTTGTACAGTCACCAGTATTCAACTGCATCGAAGGAAGATCTCTCAGAGTTATGCGACAGAACCTTTAGTACTGTTAAGATTTCAGCAAATCAATCAAGGAAAATAGAAGAGCTCACACACAGTCAGTCGAGCTCTTTGACATGGCATCACCAGAGGTCTGGCCGCATTACAGCTTCAGTGGCAGGGGTGAGGTAATGAATACTTCAATTGAGAAACCATCAGTGTCACTCCTCAAGAAGATCTGCATCCCGAACACGTCATCGCCTAATGTGCCTGCCTTGAACTGGGGGGAAACTTCATGAGGATGATGGATATAAACTGTACCAAACTGTTAATGGAGTCGGACAACAGAGTGGATCTTCAGACCTATCCAAAAGGAGAAATTGTCATGAAAGGATATCTCAGGCCAACATTTTATCCCTGAACGTTCCACAAGGAAGGCAGGATTTGTGATACCAGAACAGAAACCTTTTCTGGGAGCTTCACCGGATGGTCATGTAAATTGTGAGTGTTGCGGGAAAGGCCTACTTGAAATAAAGTGTCCATACAACATCAGGGATAAAACCATTAAAGCGGCCATTTTGGACAATAGCTTCTGTCTTAATGCATCATTCTCTCTGAAAAGGAGTCATAAGTACTTTGCCCAAGTACAGATGCAAAAGTACGTGTGTGATGGAAAACTACACTGACTTTGTGGTTTTGGAGCCCTATGGATTGTGTTCGTGGGCACACCCGAATCAACAGAGGACAATGGTTTTCATAAGTAAAATGATAGAGAAACTTGAGAAGTTTTGGAAGGTTGTGGTTTTTTACCTTTACCTGAGTTGTTGACTAGACGTCTTGAAAACAGTACTTAGTGCCATACAAGGAATTCTCCGGATCTGTGCAAAATCAGAAGTCCCCCAAGCCTGCAGACGACGATCAAGAACGTTTTTGTTTACCTTTATTTCCTATATTGTTTGCAAGACAACGGACGATAATGCAGACATTGGTTGGGTGGAGCGACAGATGTGACAACTGGGTTTCATCCAGCGTTGTGCTTGAAGTTTGAAGAGGGCCCCGCCCCGCCTGCCCCCAGGGGCTCAGAGCCAAAATTTATACAAGTTCTGTCCCCTCCCCCAAGGATGTTTGGTGGCCAAATTTGGTCCACAATCCATGCAGAACTCTATTGACTAGTGTTTAAAGGACTGCCAAAGTCAAAGACATGGTATTGTCCAAAATGATAGAGAGGGAAAAGAAAAAACAAAATACGGTGTGATTCCTTGAGTCGATGAACAATGCGTCTCTGTGTATACAGATATACATTACACATGTGAACTGTTTGCGAGAATCAAACTGTATGACTTTGATGCACTCACTTGTGACATGTATTACGCAATGATATGTAAATATGTATATTTATTTTAAATTGATATCTTTTTTGAAATAGTTCTATTCCATTTAATAATTTTCACACTGTTCTGCTGATATCGTGATGATATATAATGCCAAAATTTCATTACGACTGACATGACTCGTTAGTTATTTTTATTATCTTGATTTGTCCATTTATTGCATGATTATAGAGGTTTTGTTTAGAAGACTGGAAATATATGTATAATCCAAGCATAGATGAAATTACATTATTTTTTTTATGAGAATTTTGCACACATTTTGAGGAATTACCAGGTATTGTTTTGTGTAATTTAATGCAGATTTATGTATTTTAATACAGATATTCTCCTCTAAGACTATATAGAAGTTAATTTAAAATTGTGAGTAATATATCTTGCTGGGGTGATAATGTCTTATAAAAGTTGTGAAATCACAGATGTGTCCTGCTATAGAAGGTTAACTTTAAATTTATATATGTGATATGGCCTATACATGTATATAGAAGGTAAATATAAAAAGAAAGGGTTAAACTTTAATGAGATATGTCCTTAATATTATATGCGCAGAAGGTTAAACTTTAATGTGATATATCCTATTATCGATAGAAGTGGTAAATATATACTGGTGCATATGCACAGGTTAAACTTATCTGTGATATGTCCTATATAGAATGTAAACTTAAACTATACGAATGGTATTTTTCATACAATACGAATGGTAATTTCATAGCGCGATCACCAAGAAGGTTATATTTTATGCTGAAGTGATATATCTTAAATGGTGCAGATTTTGTTAATATATGTTGTTGTTCGCATAATAAATTTATTGACTTTTTCAGTTTAGAAATTATTATTGGTTTTCTTTTGCTTCTTCAGATTTATAAATGTTGTATTAACTGTGAGATATTTTATGAACTATCTCAAGTTGTAAATCTGCTGAAACATCAGTACATTCTGGTATATATATTATGGTGTATGGATCCTGGAAGTGCAATGATTATTGACAGATACATGATTTATATGCGATACATGTTATATTTTTTTTTACAATATAATATTTGATACACTTATGATCAGGTACACTGTTTTTTTAAAATATGATACTATTCTTTTTTTTTTCTTTTTTTTTTTAAAATTTTTTGATCTTTTTCAGAACCTTTTTTTTTTTTATTTTTTTTTAAATTAGTATTGACTGGGAAATAGTTTTGGAAATCTTTTTACATGTTTGAATAAAATGACAATGTTTTGAATCTAAATGCAATTTAACTTTGAATTTGGCAAGAAAGTGGTAAAGTAAGTAATAAAGATGATTATTGGTGTATCATAAATTATTGTCTTGTAGCAAAATATTGGTGATACATATATCCCAGACATCAGTGTTCAGTTCCTCTATATCGCGCGATATATCTTGCCGATAGACATGTGGCAGGGTACACAAAAAGTTACATCTGTTTGCATTGTTAATGTACTTGTCACATTATGGTAACTCTATTATCACGATAAAGATCATTTTTCATTTTTAAATAAAATAATTTACCATAATTTGACAAATTCGCATAGACAGGCTCACAGATAATTTATTAGTATTGTACACATACTGTATTCAACCCAGAAAGGGGCCCCTCTCATCCATTTTTTTAAGCAATAACTTCATGCCGAACTTACGGCCAACAGTTTCCTTTTATTGATTTTTCCCCCCAAATTAAAACTGTTTATCCTAAGTATGTGCAAGTGAAAAATATTGTGGAAAATGTAGTCCAACATTACAGAATATGGACTCTTTATTGGGGTCGAATACAGTAATCTTTAACTGATGATTTCAAATTAAGACAAAACCTGTTACTCTTTGTAAGATAATTGATTCTCAATGTTTTATTTAAATTAATAGCAATATCAGCCTTGGAATTATTCTCAATTCCATATGGACCAGTATTTAACCAACGAATAAAAACCTTCGAAATCCTTTAAAATTTTAATTAATCACATTTTTTCTCCTTTCCGCCTTATTTCACTTTTCCAACGCTTTTAGAACATACATCTCCATCACTTATTCACTCTTTGTATTCAATGCCTAAAAACTCTTTAGATTAGTTATGCTGCACAAATGACAGTTATTCATTTTATCACAACTTGATTTTGTTGATGCTCACCAAAAATTTCCGGGGACGGCGGCTGTGTATGGCCCGTTGCGAGGTGAGGTGTGGTCGCTGGCGGTCAGGTGGGTGGGGGCCGGAGGGTGAAATTGGGGTCGGGAGTGTAGTCTGCCGTTGGAGTTGGCTTAGATGCGAGGAAGGGGAGCGAGGAAGTGGGGGGGGCCTAACGCAAGTGGAGGGGGGGGGTCGTATTTTGCTTGCAGGGTTTGCGGGGGGCCGCGGGGGAGGGCGCGGGTCGGCAGTATGAGAGTGGAGCGTCGGGGGCGGCACCCCCCCCACCCCACAACTCCACAATGGGGGCTGTGTTGGGGGTTACGCACGGGCGGTGGGAGGGACGGTCGGCATGGGCACGGGTGGGCGGGTGGCGGAGCGGGAACGAGTCTTTCAAACTTTGTAACACATGAACTGGCATTGTTCCTTTCTAATATGGTTATTAATTCTGTTCTTCATTTAGTCCCTATTACCATCACCTCGTTATGGATTCTTACAGACTGATATTTTTCCTTGTTGACTCTACCTCTGAGCAGGCATTTGTTTGTTTTTTTACCTTTTTTGTTGGTTATGAAATTGCTGGACGGGGAATTTTTTGGGCTGAGCATCATTTTGTAGCAAATTGTATTCTTGCTAGCATGATGCCCCTCGGTTCTGCCAAAAATGCTGTTCAAGGGGGTAAGTTTGAAAATGTGTGAAACTTTTAAAAATTGGACGCGCGCACAATTTGTGGACATCTGGAAACATCGTCCTCCCCTTTGCTTTATAGATTTATTATAAAAAGTTAATGGATTCCTAGTGGGCTGCAGGTAGGGAAAGCAAGTATGAACACTGTAACTGCGGTATGTCCTCGTTATAAGCTACTTAAATACTATTGTGCACCTAGCTAATAAGTTCTCTAGGAGCTTCCCATGGATAGATTTCCACAATATACAATCAGTAACTATGATGTTATCGCGAGGAAACTTTTTCATTTGAACACAGGTGGAATGGTTTTGGAAAATTGTTTCTCTATCTGGCCATTTCACAAAAAACCTATTTTGGCATGCAACAGATCTATCCACTTCCAAAAATAATCCGACCCATCGTTGTTTTGGGATCCTTTCACATGTGCAAGAAAATCAAACGAAACATTGTGTCGCAGCTTAACAAGGTAATGAATAACTGTTCCTGCAGTGGTAGATTCTTGTTCGTGGCCTTCACAAACACACTAAGGCTACAGGAAAAATTTTCCAAAAATCTCCCCAGCTGATGCCTACTCATGTTTCTACATAAATCATCATTGCCATTTACACTTTCTGACGATAAAGAATGAAGCACTTATCATGTCTCAAGAGATTTTACCTCTTCACGAGCTTCATCACGCACACGCCTCAAGTTATTTATCTCCATATAGAGCAATTTGTTGTTCCCTCTCTGATGTTTCCGCAGTGGCCTCTGCAGGTAAGGTGTTTCTTGAAAGGGTACCAATAATCTTCTCTCCTATTAGAAGATTCACCTCTGTCTCTGATTGAGATGCCTATGCTGGTCAGTCATCTTTCCATTCCCTACCTGAATCAGTAGGTAGAATCCACAAGAACTTAGTCCTGACTGAGGAATCATCAGTTTGTTATACTTTTTCTGTTTCGTTCTCAGGTGTTGATCTCTCGGGGTCGGGCTCATAATTCACAATTTCAGTTTCTTCTTTCTCTTTCTTGCATGTGGGAAAAAAAAATATGGTGCACATATCTTAATGTAAAAGAGAAAAAACAAAAGAAGGATGGGGGGCATATGAAACCCTTGATCTATATTAATTGTAATCACTAATTATACTAAAAATTATAATTTCAAAATCAAAGAGTCAAATCGTGTTTTAAAATAGATTTTGAAGATTAAAAATTTAAATATGTAATTGTTTAAAAAACTCCAAACACAAAAATACAACTCCATAATCGTGTGTATAAAAAAGCCTAAGCCAACAGAATAAAAAACAAAACGTTATGGTACAGGTATTCACATAACTGGGGTTATATAATACTTAATTCACAAAATTATAACAAGAAGAATGGTCGTAAGACAATAGAATTATTGTTCAGCCTTAACATAACATAATATTTTAACATTATATTCTTGCTCAAAATGTAAAAATATTTACATCACAGGAAATAATCAATATTTATAAAAGATATCACATGTATATAGTAAATAGTTTTACCTTTACTAACTTAGGTAAGTTAGGACAGATCAATCATGGAAGCTGTGCCTAGAGCTAATTTCCAAAATGATACTTTGTTTTAAATCACCATTAATTTATTTTGAACTTCAATGTATATTATTAAGTATTGATGAAAATTTGATGTGTTTAATTAACTAACCTGAATTTACGTTTGCCGATCTTTTCATGACTCTCTGATAGCGGTCCATCTTTCCTGTAGACTTAGCCGACTTTGACTGGTAATAACTGTTTTCATTGTGAGGGAAGACAGAAGGCACATAATCGGGGTGACGAGGATCATTTACTTTCTCGCCTAAATGATAAAACAAGAAGATGTTAGTGAGATTCGTTTTAAAATCAGAAAACCAAAATATTAACGCACTATACAAATACAATATTACTGTAGTAGGTACAGAAATATAGTTAATATGAGAAAACAAAGCCACATGATCGTCGACAGAGTGGTCTTGTGAACCTATTTAGCCTC